>NW_026000240.1:32367760-32392073 GCF_001458135.2 Marmota marmota marmota
TCTGCCTCTCAGCAGGCCGCTGCTCCTCTTCTGCTGGTGGGTCGCAGGCCCGCCTACCTTGCAGGAGGGATTGGAAGCTCTGTTCAGCTGTGGGCCACTGGGCCTTTTCTGCCGGTGGTCACCGTTCCGCCTACCTGGCAGGCGCTGGGGGTGGGGGGCGGCTCTGCCCCTCAGCAGGCCGCTGGGCCTGCTCTGTGGATGGTCACAGTTCCCTCTTGTTTCTTTTTTTTTTTTAAGTTACCACTTGGCCCAATGCATTTTGAAAAATCCTGCAAAATCTTTCACTAGTGGCTAAAACAGAGTGTGGAATGCTTCCCTGAGCAAACTTCAACCCCGAACTGCTAAGACTGGAGGCCCTGTTTAAGCTGAACCAGGTCAGGCCCTAACCATACATCCCTGCAAAGCACACAGAATTCATTTTTGTGTTTCAATTTTTGCACCTCTCATTCTCTTCTCTTGTACATGTCCCCATGGTATATCAGCCAATAGCAAACACATTATAAAAATACGTTTCAAACTACAAGATTGTTTTATTCACTGAATATATATATATATATATATATATACACACACATATATGACAAACAAATAAAACAAGCAATAAAAAGTAAAGGGAAAACATTCAGCTTCGGGTAGATGTGTCTTACCTTTGCTCCTTTACGTCCAACACTACCATAACCTGGACTGCCATCATCACCCTGGAAAAATGCAATTAATTACTAACATCTCAATCCCCACATAGAGGCAGGCTTATTCACAATAGAACAAGACAGCCAGGTTCGGGGTTTGATGAGAAGCCTAGGATGCAAGATCCTCCCTCTGGACAGGCCACTGACATTTCTGTGATAGTGGCACTAAACACATCTGCAAAGAAGGAGTAATAATTCCCACTCATGGTGTTGTTATGAGGATGAAAAGACAAAGCGTTGGGAATACTGTTAATGGAGGTAGCAGTTGCCTTTGTGTTTTAATATCTCAGGTCTAATCCATTTTCCATTTCCTGGGCAAAAACAAGAACTCCAAAATGTCTAGATATTGGCTACTGACCCTTGTAGTAGCTGGGAGCAATGGGGGCAGATGGAATGGGTTTCTGATAAAGAGATTCTGATGGGAAGAACGTTTGGAAGAAAGATTAAGGGGATACTAAATGAAAGTTTTGTCTATTTTAGCCTTTGGCTCCAAGATCATCCTGGCCATGATTTTTGGTATTTGGGAATTCACTGTCTTGGAAAAGCTGGCCCAGGAACTAGTCCAAGGTGAGGATGATATCGCTCTCAATTTCCAGCACACTGTAAAGCTAGACTGAGATACTATCACTAAAACTCTTCATAGACTCTTCAGAGGTAGCATTCAGACATCTATTGAACTAAAAGATTCCAAGGGTCAGATCAAAAGTACCAATAAATCACAGAACCGACCTGCAAGCCTCGAGGACCAGGAAAGCCAATAGCTCCTTTTTCTCCTACATCTCCAGGCTCTCCCTGTTAAAGAGCACAGTGAAACAAGTCTTTATTAGGTTGCTTTTCTGATGGAAATCAGAAATGATGGCACGAAGGCAACATTCAATTGCATCCATGTGTATCACACACACCAAGGCCCTTGTGCCCGGGGCTGCGTGTTATGCAAACGACACAAGAGGAATGGCTGGCTGCTGTTGGCCAGCGAGGTCTCCTCCACTGACAGTTGAATTCTCAGAGGTCTGATTTATTGTTTAGTGCAAGTTGCCTCTTGGCAGCTTGTGCCATGAAACTGTCTTACCACGAGCCAAGGAGGAAGCTCTGTACTGTTCAGAAAAATGTTAACAGAAAGGCTTTCCATGATGATCCGTGCAAATCATCAGGCTCCTGCAAAGATGGTAGATTTACTGAGCTAGTTTTAAGGTTTCCGAGTGTGAATCAGACAACCAAGGGTGCTGGCAATAGTTTCTAACCTCTGACTAATAAAGCACCTACTGTGGGTTATACCTCAATCTTAGTATTATCTCAGGCAAGTCCAGCTACATGGAAAAATCAACATGGGTTTAAAAAGGAAGATTAGCTCCTTTTAAAAAAAATAGAAATTAAGTTTGGAATGGTTTTAGATTTACAGAAATGTTGTGAACATCAAACGCCTCTATCCCACCTAGGATACCATATGTCATGTCTCTAGGTTCTTCTAGACTGGGGCAGTTTATCAGGCTTCTCTTGTTTTTAATGACCTGCACAGTTTTGAGGAGCATTGGTCAGGCATCTTACAGAATGTCGCCTAGTTGGAGTTGGTCTGATATTTTTTCTCATGATGAGACTGGGATTATGGGTTTAGAGGAGGAAGACCACAGGGGTATAAAACCATCTCATCACATCCTATCAAGGTTACACACTATCAACGTGACTTGTCAATGTTAACTTTGACTGTGGGGTTGACGTAGTGTGGGTCGAACTTCCTCACCATCAGGTTACTATCCAGCCTTCTCCCCAGTCCATGTTGTACTCTTTGAAAGAAAGTGTTAGGTGCAGACTACACTGAAGTGTTTGGGAGTGGCTAAATCATTTTTAAGAACAGAAAGGAAGTCTACTAAGTGTGAGAATTGCAAATGGATTATTATCCACAGCCCCGAACTCTGGGGGATAAAACAGAATAGAAAGAGAAGCAGAGATCTTCTGATTCTCGGAGTGTGCTCTGGGGCCACCTGGCCCACGGTCACCCAGGGTTCAAGTGTAAAAGGAAACTCCTGGACCCCATTGGATTAGTCTCACTAGTGGAGTCCAACAATATGTATTTTAAAGTAAACTTGTCAACTGATTCCCATGCACATTGAAATTTGAGAACATCTTCAAGTTACAGAAACAGAGGAAGTCATATGGCTTGTCCAGGGCCAAACATTTGGTTTCTGGTAAGCCAGGCATTGAGTCCAGCAGGATTAATTGCTGGGTTGCTTGTTTCCCTGTGGACGTGAACTTACTGAAGTCAGCTTGGGGTAAGTGTTTGGGGGTTTATCTCATTAATAATGAGTCTAGGGGCTCAGTCCATCCTGGGTTTGCCCAGAGGGTTTGTGTTTGCTGTGGGGCTCTTTCCTTCCAAATTTTTGCACCCTTCCTTACAAGTTTATTCATTAATAATCTTCATAGGTATAACTACCCAACTGTGTCTGCCTCCTTGCACATACTCACCTCTACCCAGCTCTAGGGTGGCTCCATTTCTGTCTACTCCTCTTTTAGTCCCTTCTACCACACCCTAAGGAGTGGCTTCATTTCACACATAATTGACTTACATCCATGGGCACATCCATGATGTCTGCCACACACACACCCTTCCTCACTGCACAGGGAACTTTTGTCACCAGTGACACCACTTCCCTGACACCCTTCTCCAGGACAGAAGGCAACACTGTGTCTGTTCCAAATCTTCATCTCCTCACCACTATTGCTGAGCCACACGCCCTAGAAATCCCTTCCTCTGAAGCCGATTGTTGTCCATGCATCTTATTACGTAGACCGGTCAGCTGTCTTTGCGTCACTCGACTTCTGGCCTCCGTCATATCTTGCTAGTAGTTGTCCGACACAGCTACCCTCTTTTTCTTATGTCCTCAACCTCATTCTCTTTGTCAAGAAGTTTCTGTGCTCGAGCAGCTACTCTGCTTTTTCTTCCTCCATCTCCTCCTTCCTTTTCTCAGATCATAAACATGCTACATCTCTCCTGTCATTGAAAACACACACCCCCTGCTCCTACCTTGCCTAGACCTTGGCAGTAGGGGCAGTAATGTCTTCTTCCTCCTCCTAAAGGCTTATTTTCTTTAAAGAGTAGTTTGCAGCTCTGTATTCAGTTCCTCCTCGCCTGAACATGTGGTTCAGTCTTTTGCAATCTGGGTCCCTTTCTTTCTTCTCCTCTCAATTGCTACACTTCGGGAACTCTTCTTTGAGCATCCTTAGCCACTGGATCGGATGGCTTCTCTCCTCCCCTCCACGTTTCTGGACCTGTCAATACTCGTGACTGTCCCTTCTTGTATTCTTCTTCACAGAACTTTTTTTACTTCTTTCATAATAAAGCATCGTCTTCTAGCTTCTCATACATTTCTTACAAATAGGCATCACTGAGGGAATTTTTTTAAAAACCCCAATGATTTCGCATCTCCAACCAGACCTACCTCCCATAGCAAAAGATTTTCTTCCTTTGTAAACCCACTCCTCCTTGTGACTTTCCTGTATCTATGATGGTGTCTACACTGATGCTGGAAGCCCCAAATCACCTAGCCCCTCTGCCAGCCACAGTTCCCTGTTGGAAGAGTCCTATGGAGCCATCACTCAGGAATCCTCATCCTGTGAAGTCGCCTAATCTCTGCTTGTCCCAGAGGCTGTGAGAGTGTACTGCCTGATCTCCTGGCTTCCAAGCTCTCTACCTTCAAAATCCTTCACTGGGTTGCCCGTTTAACATCTTCCAAGTCTGGCTGGGTTCAGACACTCCATTCACAACCTGTAGATAGCTAGCACTGTACTGGCTACTGAAGAAAGTCAGTCACATAGACACATTGTTCTTTATGTGCCTGCCAGAGGGTGGCATTTGTCATTCCCTGAATAATCCCAAATCACCCATCCTGCCTCTCTGCTTGCCAAAGATCTTATCTTCTAAGCCCACTCACAGCCTATATCTTCTTAGATATATTCCAACCCAGAAATATTTCTATCAATGCTGTTTAAACCTCCATGTCATTCCCTTATCCCTCTCTATTTTATGCCCTAGATTATTGTCTTGAAACTTTTCTGAGTTTTGTGGCTTTCACATCATATTTATTATACCACCTAGAAATTTACTCATTCATTCATCGAGTCTTCACTAAGCACTAATACTTGTCAGGTACTGTTGTAAGCACCAGGAATGCATCAGGGAATGAAAGAAGATTCCTGATCTCCTGTAGCTGATTCTCCAGCTCAGACAAAGGGAAGGCTCTGTACAGGGCCTTGGTCTTAAAAGGTGCTCAGCAGAGGTTTCTATGAATGGAGGAAAGAAAGGAAGGAAGAAAGCAAGCAAGAGAAAGAAGGAGGAGAAGAGGGAGGGAGGTAAAGATGCAGGGAGGGTGGGAGAGAGAAAGGAAGGCCAAACCAGAATAGTTCCCCTCCTCCCAGAGATCCCTCAGCTCCTACTGGGTGTAGCTCCTCGTGAGATTATGCTGAGCTGGAATCCGTGACCTCATCCTGGTCCACACCCATGTCCTTAGAGGTCACTGGCTCTCTAAGAATCAAGCCAGGGTTTAGGGGCAATGAGATGTGTTTTCCTTTGTGTTGAAAGGGCTCTGGCGAGTACAACCAGACACAGCTCTCTTGAGGAGAAAAACCCCAACTTTGGGGGATATAAAGAATGTGACCTACTTTATTTCCTTGGCTTCCCAAACGTCCTTGGTTGCCTGCTTCTCCTTCGGGTCCTGGAGGCCCCTGAAACAAAACAAGGTTTGCAAATATAGCAAAACATAGAAGCAACTTCCCCTTAAAACTTTTGTGTCTCTTCTAAGAGGAAAATGAACTACAGATGCGAGAAGAGTTATGGCTGTACAGATTCTTGCTCTGGAAAAAAAGTATTGCAGCTGTCAAATAAAGTCTAGTAAATAAAAGAAAATTAATAAAGTAAGTCATGCCAGATGTTGCCTAAATGATTATGCTTCCTCGTGAGTCTTCTCTTCCAAAGAGATTTCAGGTTCTCACAATTTTGCTCTCCGAGCAGATGTTGCTAAAATGGCTAACATTTAAAGAAGGCATTCCAAGTGACATTTGCCTTAAAAGAAACACATTCTACCAAAGCAAAGGATCAGTCTTTTTACTTTTTTTGAACGCAGGCTTGGCTTCTTTATTTCCAAATAATATTCATCAGAAAAAGCTCAAGAAAATTTTTACTAAACACAATTTGCATGGGACCAGTGGTAGAACACTTTGCCTAGCATGATCAAGGCCCTTATTTCAACCCTCAGCATCGCAAACAAAATACAAAACAAATCAAAAGTCCCAAAATAAACAATAATGACCCCCCTCCCCGCCAAAAAAAACATTAAAAATCAATTCATGTTTTAACAAAATATACTCAGGTAGTACAGGATAAATATTCTGAAATAGTTTCAGAAAAGATTAGAAAAGAGAAAAGTAAGTATAAGTGAATTCCTATTTACAAAAGGGAAAAAAGTTACAAAGTACATAAGTTCAATTTAACAAGAAAGATACAAGACCTATATTAAAAAAAAAGCTTTAAAACTTTCTGAAAACATAATAACACAACTTGAACAGATGGATAGACATAATATGCATCTAAATGGAAAATCTATTAGACATAAGAGAAGTAAATTCTTCCAACATTCTAGAAAGCATGTTTTATTGGAACAGCTTTAGGGCTGAACATTTTTAAATCCCAATTCAAAGACAGCACAACTTGCCTTCCTCTGTTATTAGCACTTGGGATCAGGTTTTTCCTTTGGGATATCCAAACATATGTCAAGAGAAATATCTTTTTGCAAAGCTGTTTACAGGTACTTCTAAGTAATCCCAACATCTGTGAACTAAAATATTTTCACAATATTTTTGATCATGGTTGCTATAATTTAAAAGTAAATAAGCTAATCTCTGTGAAATAAGCACAATGCTTAACAAATTAATTTTGTTTGGAACAAAAAAATTTGCCACATTAACCTTTTCATTCTTTAAAAAAATAAAAAATGTAGTGAGTGGAACATAAAAAACATTTTCCTAATAAGCGGGATTGTTGAACAGTAAATTGATTGCTAAGGAAGATAATTTTTCCATAATCCCCTATCTCTTTTCCTCCTTTATTTAAAAGGAAAATCTCATTTTCTTTACCCTCTATAGAAAGCTTTCGATTCATTTCCTTTGAACTTTCTCTTCCACCATGGCACAGAGCTGTCCCATGACCTTCGTGTTCAACCACATCAATATTTTTCTGCCCTTACTTTGAGATTGATCATGTGTTCTTTGAAAGTTTTCCATTAACTTTTGTAACATCAAGTTACCAAGACCTTCCTGGGCCCTCTCTAGTGTCCTCTCACTAACCTTCAAACACTCCTATTCTTTGCCTCTTAAATCTCCATCCTTTCCCCTATTTCCCTCATTTTAACCCCCTTCTTAACTAGTACCCTACCACACAAAATTCACATACCACTTCTACATAATGACCCCTAAAAAATGTACCTTGAGTCCAAACCACTCAACTGAACACCAGATTCATTTATTTAAATGACTATTGGATATCCCACAGGGAGCAATTATAAAAATAATCATATTTACCTTAAATTATGCTCCTAGTCTCATATTCTTTTCATCAAGGCATGCTGTCACCTTTACTCCTGCTGAAACCCAAACCAGAAACTCTAAAATCACCCTGGATCCCTCCTTATTGCTCACTTCTCCAAACCACTCAACTACAAGTCAGACAACGGGGAGTAGTTTAATCCCCGTCTTCCAAAAATCTTACTATTGGCAGCATCATTGTTCCTGGAAGAACAGCAGAACCTCCTGGCTTGTTGGGTTAGGTCTCATTCTCATCTCACCGATTACTCTACTCTGTATGTAACTATTGATTTATTTCTCTTTCTGATTTACTAGAGACTTGATTGCACACTTCCTAAAGGATGAGGCAAATCCTATTGACTTCATTTATCTGGAACACCATACAGTACTTAGGACTCACCAATCCGTCCATCCATCCACCCATCTGTCTTTTCAGGAATGATCCTCAGGAGGGAAGGAATAATGTGCTTAGTTGGTTGTTTTCCCATGTAAATTCATGTAATACAGGGAGAAAAAGCAAAGAGATTCTAATTATCCTTGACAACATGGTACCAGTTGGAAGTTTTGCCTACAAGCTCTCTTTCCATAAAGAACTCTGAGGTAGAGAAGATTTCTGGGATATTATTTCATGTGTAGTCACCCAAAGCACATACAAGTAGAATGAGAAATTATCATGATTTAAGAACCTCCAAAATAAAAGATGCCTTGGATGGATGGATGGATGGATGAATGGATGAATACATATAAGACACCTTGTCATCAGCAAATCAGAAAATACCTCATTCTGTTTCCTATGCAGGATCCTACAAAGTACCAAACAGAGACTTGTGACTGATCGAATAGGGCTCAAGTTTCAACGAATGGTTATCCAGATAAATTACCTACTCAAATACTGGTGTTAGATAAAAAGATCATTTGGTAGTTTCTAAAGGAAAGGAGAAAATTTCCTAGCACCCCTGGGTATCAAAGCCAAAAAGTTCCCTGGATTTAACATCAAGAACAGCTACGGAATATAAAGAGCAGCTGAGGGCAATGGTGTTAGTTAGAGGTTAAAGGTTCATTGGCTTTGCTGTAATGGCTGCCTTTTATGGAGCTTTTTATTCTGTACAGGGCACTGTGCTAAGTGGGAGATAAAATCTTTAATTTCCACAACAACGTAGCGAGAAATTAAAATCAAAAACAGATTCTCAAGGCATTTACCCCAAATCACTTAGTTAATATGAGAATGAGATGGGAATTGAACCTCATTCTATCTGACTCTAAAGTACCAGCCACTCTGCTATTTTGAGGTCCATGTGTGAGACAGACTTCCCAAGGTCTTACATCCATGCACCAGCTTAGATTAGAGGTCTAAAAATGTGAGTCTCCAAACTTGAGGCAGGCGGCTGAGGCTAAATCAAATCTCCAACATGGGGACTCAGGGTGGAAGTGTTTTGCTTGTGTTGAATCTGTTTCATTGCCCTTGGCAGCCACAAATGCTTTAGTGTTAAGTGAGGATAGAAAGGAACTGTTCAGAGTTCAAATGTTTAAAAATATATATCCTTAGCATCTTATTAGAAGATATGGCACTAGGAGTTTGGGATCGATGGTTGGGACATTCATTGCCAAGGATATCTCAACTTTGGCTGGGGCATAGCAGGGCAGGGCAAAGAGGTGCAGGTTCTCCTCACACTTAAGAGAAATGCTGACCACTCCATGCTTTTTGTTCGCATGAGGGTAAAATCTTGCAAAAACTCATAACCAACAAATATCAAGCTAAGAAACAAGGGGATTAAATGCTCAGTTTCTATAAGAGTTGGATATAAGTTTTGTCTGAGAAAACAAAAATGAAGAGGCCAGCAAGTGATGGACTAATGTAAGGACAAATGCCAAGACACTTGAGAAGATGCCAGTCTTGACCACGCTAGTCTGTGAGACAGTCCTAATCTTACCTTCAAGTGCTCTCCCATGCACCCCATGTTCCAGTGCTCCAACAATACCATACTATTTAATGGTTCCCAAACTCACCTTGATGGATTGCTTTATTTAACTTGGTTCACTACGTGCCTACCTCTTCCTTGCTGACCTGGAAAATAACTCCTCATTCTGAAAAATGGGATCCACTTATCTCCCCATTGAAGTCCATCCTTTCTCCCACCACTCTACCTTGGGTATAATTCTATTTTAACAATTCAGTACAATGCACCTCAGTTATTTGTTTGCATGAATCTCTTTTGTGAGGCTAGGTGTACTTGAAGCTGGAATCTATATTGGATTCGTTCTCATATCCTGGTATAGGGCCTGATACACAGAAAACACTTACAGTAATTTGTCAAATTAGTGAAAGGAATGGTTGAAGGACTGTCCAACTTAGATTATACAGAATGGCGAAACCTGAGGATTGTGATATAAGTTACATATTGTTATGTTACTAATCTGGTTTTCCTCAGAACAGTGACCCACATTCTTTGGGCATAAAATGCCTCTGATAAATTAGGTAATGTTGTCACAATATAGTAGTAATAACAAACATTTATGTAGTTCTTACTACTGTAAGTAATGTTTTAAGCACCTACACATATTAGACCATTTAATTTTCACAACCTCTAATGAGGGAGCTACTAGTAGTATTCTTATTTTACAGTGGAGAAAAATGAGGCACGGAGGTGTTAAATGAATTTGCCCAAATCACACAACTAGTAAGGTACAAATCCTGAACTCAAGGCCAGGCAGTCCGGCTCCAGATTTGTGCTCTTGACCACTGCACTATGCTTTGTAAAGACAATAACAGAAATTCTACTTTGTGCTCCAATTTGCATTGAACAATTCCATCCTTTCTTGATATTGCACATGCCACTGGTGATTATTTAATTGAGATAACATAAATGTTTGAAGAATAATTATAGCTCCAACTGAAATTGGTGTTTTGGATCTAGTTTTTCCTTGTTCTTCTAGGTGTTGGTTATGTTCGGATATGATCTTAAGGGAAATCAAAGAGGGAACAAAGGGAAGTACAGAACAATATGCCATTCCTTTCAAAGCACTTTCTTCCTTTTCATTGTGAATTGTATTTTTTTAATATCATAGTCACAGATGGGATCGGCACGTTTGATTTATGCAGAGCATCCTAATACCGTGTAAGTTCATGAGCTTCAGAACACCAACAGTAATAACATCCCCTTTCTAAATGTACATCCTGATGTAATCCTTCAAGCCCACTGTTAGAAAGTGCTCATCTTATTCCACTAGAGTGGCTGGTCTTTGTGTGCTATATACACCAATATGAAACCTGTGGCAGTGGGTTTACAGAGCCAATAAAGAATAATCCCCTGTACCTCTGATGGTGTTCATCTCTGTGGTTTTCCATTGGAAACAATTCACCATGTATGGATCAGAAAAATCCACACATCTTTGAAACAGCATTTTCACTGTGTTGACAGGGTATTTCATGAAAATTAAACCAAGAAGGAAAATCGCATTCTCCAGCCAGATAAATGAAGAAGAGTGGTACGTCTTGACTAATTCTGGAAATGCCAAGGGGTTGAATGATTTATGACTATGACCAATATTGCCAAAGAAAGATTAAAGGGTCTCACTCACAGAGATATACTATAGGGAAAAATGGAAAAGTTATTAGCGTAACAGCCAGTTGAATGCCATACTGGATTCTAGAACAAAAATTTAAAAAGCAAGACCTTTGGATTTTGATCCACCTATGTTTCAATATTTTATATAAACTAATGAGATAATCACCTGATAAATGTTTTCCTTGGTAAAATACTTGCTACTGTTTCTTTTAAAAATTTCAATTTGTAGTGCTAACAAGTGTTTAACAATTTGAGGATGTGAATGCGAAATAGTTATTTTCATCAATTTAGTACTACTGTAAAATTATAAAGTATTCATGCTTTTCAAAGGAGCACTGTCACTGAAACTGGGAACAAACATCTTCATGAGCAGTTAGTTATTAATATGCTTTAACACATCGTGTCATGTGATACAAGTTTATGCAAATAGCTTATTAAATATTCTGATGATAAGCACAGCCACTTAAGTGTTGGGCCATTGCCCCCATTTAACCAACAGGGTGCAAAGTAATGAATTCCCTTCATCCTAGTGTTAATGGAGAGTGCAAGTCCTATGTGTATCTCATTCATTCATTTACTGCCTGATTCACTGTATGAATATGTGTTATTCTTTTCTATGTGCCAGGTACTACTGTTCTGGGCTCTGGGGAGACACTGTAAATAAAACACTAGACCTTATGGAGGTTAAAAATCTTAGCAAAGATGATAGACAAACAGCTAAACAAATCACAGACTATGAGAACAAGCAAGGGCCTGTTCCTCAAAGTGTGGATGGGAGACCACCAGCAGCAGCAGCAGAACCTGGGAGCTCATTAGAAGTGCAGAATCTCAGGCCCTGACCAAGAACTACCGGGTTGGAATCTGTATTTTAACAAGTTCTCCAGAGGATTCTCATGCACTTTGAAATCAGAGACAGGTTGATGTTGAGCGGTCATTCCCAGCCCTGCGTATATAATAGAGTCACCTGGGGAGAATTTAGAATGATTGATAGCGTTGCCAGACTTCCAGAGATTCTGATTTACATGATTTGGGGAGGGTCCCAGGTGGTGGAATGTTTTACAGTTTCCCCAGAAGCTTCTCCTACCATTCTCTTCTTCGGTTGAGAGTCATGATAATGGTCTGTATCCTGAGTGTGCTAGGATGTCCTAAGAGACTTGAGGTCAGGGGACTGATGTAACCTGATTTACACAGAGGAGGAATCCTTGACCTCAGCTGAGCAATGGAGGAAAAGAGAGTTAGACATGATCTCCCACCTCTGTGCCTGACAGAATGACAGCTCCCTCTGCAAGATGAGAACCAGAATGTGATATAGCCACCACATGTGGCACTGAAGACAAACTAAGACATGATGTTAATTCACAGGCTACAAATAATTCCACCTGTAGGGGACAGGGGAACACACAAAAACATCCACAGTAAAGCCAAGATCAAAAACAGAGGCCATCGCTTTCTCTCTCATTACATACCTGAGGGCCTTTCATTCCCAGGCCTCCTTTTTCTCCTTTTGCACCAGCCTCTCCTCTTGGGCCCTAAACACACAGAATTTCAGTATTATTTTCTCCCTAAAAGAGAACACTTGAATATTTACTTGAATTTTTGTGTGTGTGTGTGTGTTCTTTTTTTTTTTTATTGGTTGTTCAAAACATTACAAAGCTCATGACATATCATCTTCCATACATTTGATTCAAGTGGGTTATGAATTTTTTTTTAAGTGGAAATGCTGAGCCAGCAACACGGACAGAAATTGGAAAGAGAATTCCAAGGACGTCATTGGTCCATCTAAATCTCGAAAGCTCCCCCCTCATCTGTGTGGAGACACTAGAGTCTAATCTGAAATTTAGGTGCTTGGGCATCTGCAGACAAAGAGAATGGGTCCTGGACGAAATATTGAACAGTTGAGCTTTTCAGTTTTGCTGTCTAGTTGTCCTCAAAATCTTTGTACTATGAACCCATACATTTCTTAGGTTAAAAAAAAAAATCCCTAATTGTGCAAATCTGGAACCAAAATATTTAAGTAGATATTCTATTTCAATAACCACACTGAAGATGGGTCATAAAGAAGATAAAACTAATGGTAAGATGGAATTTAGATATGTCTACTTTTGGAATACTGTACTGTCTACTAACTGTGGATTCCTTATATTATGCAGAGAGAAACCTTCATGCTGTATTCGGTTTTTGCTTCACCTTTTAAATTACATGGTGAAAGAGGTAATGTTCTATAAAATAGAAGGAGGATGCTGTAGTGTTATTTTGTTTAGCATGAAATAAAGGCAGTGAATCTATTGAAATGCTTCCCCACATTCCCAGTGGCAAAGATTTCTCACTTAAAAGTAAGAAAATCGAGCTCTCCTCAGCTGGTAAGTAACAACAAAGAAAAGCAATCAAGCTAGAAAGAGATAGAGGTCCAAGGGGAAGACTGTTTACTGCTTGGAAATCTTAGTGAGTTTCTCTTCTGATGTTTAAGGATATTTTGCTGAACTTCTACACACCAAGCTGCCAACATAGAATGCTTTTATTTTCTAACTGTTTGTCATAAAACGTTGAAAACTATCCAAACCACATTGTCCTACATGTGCCAAATAATACACTTATTTCTCTTGCTTTCAAAACTAGTTTGAAAAGGAAAGAAAGTCTATCTTTTTTTTTTTTGGTGGTCTGGCTTCTTTCTTTAATATCAGCATTTACTCCTTTTCTGTCTCATCCTTACTATAGGCTACATTTTGCCCTCTCTTCTCATGTGATCCATGTAAAGAGCCAACTATGGTTTATTCCTTGCAAAGGAAAATGTGCTTCTCCCTGGAGAAGTGAGCTGGACAGGACAGGCTGAGTGCCACACTATAGATCACCACGCAGAAGATTCCAGCTGTATCTGGAGCAATTCTTTCCTAGAGCGCAGCCAATCTTTCTACATCACGGACATCCAGATATGTAACACTGAGCCATTACTGTGCTAAATTGACCACAATTCCCAGAGTTGAGGCTCAATATTTTCCTTGGCTCAAGGTCTCCCTGGATTATCCTAAGGACCCAGAAACCAAACCTTCAGGGACTGCTGCCCAATATGTTCAAACTCTTTCCACCTCTTAACTGGGACAAAACTTAGAATGTTTCACAAGTTTTACAAGTCAAGATGGTATTGTTTCCTTACTTCATTACCTTGAAAATTCTTTAAACATCTGTAATTCTGCAAGGTGGTTTGAGGGTTTCTATCAAGGCTTCAAATTCTTCCATACCCAGATTCTGCTATATGGTCTCACACCCTGACTGGTCTTGACACATACCTGAGGGCCCTTAAGTCCCCAGGAGCCTTCAAGTCCATCTGGGCCTGGAATGCCTGTTTTTCCCTGTGGTGAGAAACAATCAACCTATTAATGCTATTTCCTAAGAATTTTATTTAAGTGTAAGACTGTTAATATTCTTGTGGTTATAATGGCAATGAAGATCTTTACAAAAATATACAAAATAAGGACAAATACAAAGAAGAAAATAAAAATCCAAATAGTTACCAAGCAGAAATATGGTGTATTTACTTCCAGTCTTTAAATGTATGTGCACATTCACACACACCCCTGCTTTTTCAATAAAATTTGTATTATGCTATATCTTTCTTGGGCATGTGGCTTGAAAATAACTAAGAATTTGCTTCATATTTTCTTTAAACATCTCCAAGTATCTTACTATATCATATTTATAATCAAATAGATGAAATAGCTAGAGAGAAAACATTAAGCATTCTCTTCACATTGTTCTGGACTCTGTCACAGATAAAAATTCTCACCCCCAAAAGGAAAAAAGGATTATGAAAAGCTTCATTTAGGCAACTATTCGGATAGCCTAGGTTTGTATCTCAGTTCTTATACAGTTGGATGGGATTAAATGTCCATCACTGATACTTTTTTCTTGAAATCAGAAAGAAGGATTTTTTAACACTTTCTCCATCTCATTTCATTTATCTCATGCCATTTTGTTGGATTTACTCTTCTTTTTGGGAAGTCTAACTTTGAAGTTTGCTATGGTCTAAATGTGTGTGTGATCAACCCCTCAATTCATACACTGAAGCTTAATCCTTCATATGACTGATTGTACTAAGAAGCAGGGTTTTGGGGAGGTAATTACATCATAAGAGGTCCAATCTTATGAATGGAATTAAAGACTTTATAAAAGAGGCTTAAGGAAGTTGTGGGCTCCTTCTACCATGTAAGGGTATGGCAAAAAGCAGAGGAAATAACAAACCTTCACCAGACATTGAATCTGCTGGTGCCTTGATCTTGAACTTCCTAGCCTCTAGAACTTTAAGAAATAAAATTATGTTGTTTATAAATTACCCATTTTAGGACATTTTGTTATAGCATCAGGAACAGACTAAAACAAATTGTGTGTGTGTATGTGTGTGTGTGTGTGTGTGTAAACTCTCCTTGTCTGTCTAAAAGTGTCTATTTTACATTCACTCATAGTTTAGTTAGGTTTAAAATTCTAGGATAACAGTTATTTTTCCTCTATACTTGCATGTACTACTACTGTTTTCTGAAAAGAAATCTGCTACAATTTAATTTAGTTATTCATTTCATGAGTAAAATTCTTCTTTTCTCTGGTGAGAAATATCATAGGCTCATAAAGCATGTATAATGTATCACCAATATGTGCAAAGGGGATATCATATGGCTTTTGATCTAATTTTTGAACAAAATATTCAGAATATGCACTTTGTATTAAAATTTCATTGTATTTTATTGACTTATATGGGGTTTCTACAAATTGTAAGTAAGGGTTGAGAGTTAATTGAACAAAACTCTAAAAGAAAGCTTGTTTACTGAGTTATCTGAAAAAAAGTTGGCTCCAATCTACATACTGTGGGGTCGGGCTCCAAATTCCTTAATAGGGCACCCATAGCACAAGAGTTAAAAACAAGAATCAACAAATGGGACTCACTCAAACTAAAAAGTTTTTAACTCAGCAAGAAAAACAATAAGAGAGGTAAATAGGGAGCCTACATCCTGGGAACAAATTTTTACTCCTCACATTTCAGATAGAGCCCTAATATCCAGAGTATACAAAGAATTCAAAAAATTAAACAATAAGAAAACAAATAACCCAATCAATAAATGGGCCAAGGACCTGAACAAACACTTCTCAGAGGAGGACATACAAACAATCAACAAGTACATGAAAAAATGCTCACCATCTCTAGAAGTCAGAGAAATGCAAATCAAAACCACCCTAAGATACCATCTCACTCCAGTAAGATTGGCAGCCATTATGAAGTCAAATAACAACAAGTGCTGACGAAGATGTGGGGAAAAGGGTACACTTGTACATTGCTGGTAGGACTGCAAATTGGTGTGGCCAATTTGGAAAGCAGTATGGAGATTCCTTGAAATCCAAATAAAGTTCTGAACTTAACAATAATTGGGCTAAATACTGTCTTTGGTCATTAATTTTTATGTTTTTTTAAACTAAAGTGCTCAACTTTTCATTTTATTTTGAAATTTGAATTCTTGAAATTGTAGCCTAAAAGTTTTCCAACATTTTATTGCATAATCAATGTTATCAGAAAGCAAAAGACATTTTGGCTGGAAAGAGACTACAGAGCCTTTATCTGGGTCCTTGACTGGACATAAAATATTGATAATTTGGAGTTAAGAAAAAGAATCACTGACCTGTGGGCCTGTATGTCCTCTTCGGCCATGAGATGCCTAAAACAAGAGGGGAAAATGGATATTTTTAATTTAGTAAATATGCTATTTATATATGATTTAAATTAGTAATGGAAACTTTGAGGCACTGACATAAATAATAGTTCCCACACAGTGCTTAAAACATTCAATTATTACTGTACCATGAAAGCAACATGTTGCCAACTCTGAATTTCTATCCTAGGGCACTAGGTAATTGAAATCATAGACAACTGATATCTACAGATACTTATGAGAACAGGCTGTGGTCAATAGTTTGTCCTCCACTAAACTTTTTACTCGAGCTGTTCACCAGCTGTATAATTGATGGATTCGAGTTTTATTTCTTTTTGTTTTTCCCCAAGCTAGTCCAAGTAAGCCAGAAATCAGGAGTGGATTAGCCAAAGGCAGGAGGCCAGAGGAAAAACTGGGAGAATTGGCTTCAGGAACTTTGTAATAGATTAAGTTCAGAAATTAAAGATAGCCAAACTGTTTTATTTTTATTTTTTTCAAACTGTTTTATTTTTTAGAAGCCAAATAATATACCTAGAATTCAATAATTACTTACTTCAGTATATTAATAAAATATCCAACCAAAATAATGGTGCTTTATAATCAAGTGGATTTCTTACTCTATGTAGGGTTAGGAGTGTGGGTATATTCCATATCAGTTTCTCATCAATCAGCAAGTCAAGAGACAATAACATTTTTTGGTTTTTTTGTCTAACTCACTAAGGGTCTAGCAAAACTCACATCCAGGGTTTACAAAATTCAGTAAACATCAGATGACATTGTCTTGATGGAAATTTGAAATGTTCTTGGAGAGGCCAGTACTGCAGGCTTTAAATTCTGCTAATCAGATTTTAAAGCCTATTGTTATTTGAGAAACAAGACTGTGAGTTGGTGAGTCATCCTGAGACAAAGTTTAAATTCTGTCAGGACAACAAGCTGATTCTACTACTTCAGCACAAGGGTTTTGTCTGTTCCAATTCAATTCACTTCAGTTTCATTCAGAAAAAAAATATCTACTAAAAACATCAACCAGTAGATACTTCCATTCAGACAAAATATCTGCTATTCTTTAAATTACATTAAATGGGTACCAGAGGAGCATAACTATCATACACAGATGCACAATCTTTGACCTCAAGAGATCTTCGTTGTTTAGGTTTTGTAGGTAGATAAATATTATAAGATAATTATGGAAAATGTCATAAACAGTGGTAAGATTTAAGTATGAATTTGAAAGAAATAATTGTATTCAGTTTGTCAAATCAGGAGAATTTTCCGGAGGAAGAGGTTTTTGATATGGGTTTAAAAAGACGGGTAGAAGTCTCACATCCTAGGGATGTAAGAAGTCTTTCCAGCCCAGGGTATGGCCTAGGTGATGAAGTATTTGGTGAAGACAATAAGGCCACTGGGATCAAAGGTGTGAAAAGAGAGGGAAGTAGCAAGATGGGTAAAGGGTTGGTACAATGTGCCTCAGAAGCCACTGGGTTCATGGAGCAGGAAGTGTCTCTGGTCAGACCTAGGCTTTAGGTAGATGCATCCAGTTGCAGTAGGAGAAACTGAAATAAACCTTGTATTCCAGCAAAATAAAGAGTTTCTGTTATACCTTAAGGAATACAGAGCAGATGTCCACATTCAAAAGTATTTCTCTGGTTCATGGTCACCATGTTTGAAACATCATCTACGAACACTGGTTCTCTTGTGTCTTTAAGCTCAGCTTTTGAAAGGGCTTGAGTAAAATGAGTCATGGCAACATATGTTTATTGAGTCCCTGCTCCTCCCAAGCCACAGCTAGGTCATGGTGAGCAGGCTCTGAGTCCTGTCCCTAGTGAGGAGTTTTTAAATCTAACCAAGGAGACAGACTTTAATCCACCAGTCGCACAAGTAATGGGAGCACACTGAGAAGTCATCGCCTCTCACTTTTGTTAATGGCTATTTGGGGTTTAAGCTCCAGTTGAAAGTCATGGGAGAGATACTTTGGCAGATATGAGAGACAGGAAAACAAACAAACAGTGAAATGGGTTAAAACACGATTTTGCAAATGTTTTGTAAATGAAAGATGAAATCTCAATACGTCCCAGTGGTTTGCCCAAGGGCGGGTAGAGTTCTGGTAACATCCACACTAATGGACTTATATTTGAAGCCAATATGAGTGAGCACATCAAGAAAGAACTTGAAAGGGAAGAGGACCCAGTACAGGATACTTAGCCCCTGAATTCCTCGGTCTGGCTTCCTAAATGTTTCCAGGACTCAGTTTCCTAGATAGGTGTGGACTAATTTGGGACAGAGAATCACCAGGAATAAAGCAAGATGGTGAAACATCACAATATTGAATCTTACTGGTAGATTCTTACTGGTTCGCAATGAGGCTGAACTGTACCAGAGCACTTCAGGAGGCCTGTATAGTAGGGCCAAGAAGGATGAAAAGGGCCAAGCATAACTAACAGCCTCTGGACTGAACAGGAATGAAGACATGCTTTGGTTTGAGGCTACAGTTGCTTCTCATTAGCTCTGGCACAAGAATCTCTTCTAATTCTCAGCAAGCAAAGTGTGGTTCAGAAAGAGCCAACCCCACCTAGGCCCCTGCACTGCTGCTTTGTGTCTCTGGTCCTTCTTCCTTGCCTCTCAGGTCCCAGTCCAGCCAAGTCTCCTGATATAACTGTTGTTGAGAGCCACAGCCAAAGGGGCCCCAGCAAACTTCCAGATGATTGGTTCACAGTGGCCCCAGCAAACTTCTAGCTGCCAGCTGACTGGCTCCTCTGCAGTGATGCTCATTGGGCTGTTTCCCCGCCCTTTCATACCCCGGAGCTGCTCATTGGGGGACTCTTTTGGCTCCGCCCATGCGACCCAGCCAATCAGCCTCAAGAGCGGGAGGAGTGGGGGTTGAGAGGCTCGGGAAGCCGGTGGTGGCAGTTGGGCTCTGAGGGAATTCCTGAAGAGCTCCTGTGGTGCGTGTGTTCTAAAAATAAAGTTCATTTCTGCTTGATAAGTGGCTGGTGAATTGTGCCCAGCCAGACTGCGGCAACTATGGTAACAATTAATTAGCCTCTCTCAACACCAAGAGTTCTCAACTGAATGGGGGGTGCTTAGCTCCCTTCTCCAGGAAGGATTTAGTAAAGTCAGGAGAAACTTTTGTTGTCACAAGTCAGAGGTAATACTGGCACATAGTGAGTCGAGGTCAGTGGTGACATTAACCTCCAACAGAGCCCAACATGAAGAGTGATTCAACAAAAGCCAATAGGACTGGGGCTGAGAAATCAGGCTCTTCTACGTGGTTCTGAGTTCCTTGAGAGCGAAGATCACCTCTTATTTGAGTTTATAACTCTGATAGTTAGTAGAGTTGCTGGTGCATTGTAGATGCTAAATAAATGTTTGTTGAATGGATAAATGTCAAATCAGTTCAATGATGGCCCTTCATGCCACATCCCGCTATTGGCCATCCTCCAATCACTTACTAGATCAGCAGGATCTTAGTGCACTGTGAAGTCCTGAATGCTCATTATCAACCTACATTTAAAATAATTTTGTTTGTAGTGCTGGGGATTGAACCCAGGGCCTTGTGTGTGCTCAGAAAGCATTATATTACTGAGCTATATCCCAGGCCTGGTTATATTTCACAGTTTTGCAGTGAATGGTATAGATTTTTCTTCTTCCTAAAATAATAATGAAAAATCAAAGGGAGATCAGTAGAGTAGAAGAAAGGAAGTAAGAGGGAAAAGAGAAATATGGGGAATGATATTGAGCAAATTGTATTGTTATTTTGTGAACATGTATAAATATGTAAAAACAAATCCCTCCATTATGTACAACTACAATGTACCAATAGAAATATGGAAAATAAAAAGACAATAATTTTGATCAAAAGGAAATATTTATTTTTAATTAAATTTTTGATTGATTTATACTGGGTATTGAACCCACAGGCATTTTACCACTAAGCCACACCTCCAGCCCTTTTTATGTTTTTTACTAAGTTGCTTAGGACCTTGCTAAATTGTTGAGGCTAGCCTTGAACTTGTGATCCTCCTGCCTCAGCCTCCTGAGTTGCTGGGATTATAGGGGTGTGCCACTGTGCCTGGCAGAAATATCTATTTAAAGCAATAGAAGTTCAGTGAATCAGACAGAGGAGAATGAAAGGAAGGGATAGGGGATAGGATTAGGAAAGACAGTGGAATCAATCAACATAATTTTCCTATGTTCATATATGAATATGACCAGTGAAACTCTACATCATGTACAACCATAATAATAGGATCCTAATTAGACTAAATTATACTCTATGTATATATAGTATGTCAAAATACACTCTACTGTCATTGTATATCTTTTTAGACCAAATAAAAAAGAACACAAAAAAGAAAAGAAAGAAAAAGGAAAAAGGAAATGGTATCCAATGAAAGTTCTCCTAATGAAAAAAATAAAAGTATTTTTTGATACTATAAAAATGATATATGCTGATTTTTAGATATTTAAATAGAGAAAGTACACAGAATAAGTCTTTTAAAATCATCCCAAATTCTCCATGCATAAATTCTAAATAGTGGTACTTTGCATTAAAGAGGGATCACACTCTTCATGCTATTTTAAATTAAAATATTACATTTAAATTTAATTGAAATATTACATTTTACTCGAATAGAAGGAAAAAACGAAAATGGAATGACAAATCAAGCGGTCACCTTTCTACTATATTGTAGAGGGCTTCATTTTGTCCTTCCACTGCCCCTGAGCATGACCAGTTTGCTTCTCTCCCTTCCTATTGTCTTGTCAATTCTTTGAAATTTTTTTTTTAAAGCAATAATGTTGTTTTCATTTCTTTGAGACTTTGAAGAACTATTTGCCAGAGTTGTACTTTTTCCTTGAATCATCCCTCTTCTAATCAGGGTTTATTTACCTGTTGGTAATGATTTTTCTTCTCTCCTATGCAGCTGCTGCTGATTAATGATCTGATGAATTCATAAAAGAATTAGCAGTATTTCTGACCTTTAGCCATCTTTGAATAGGAGCACCTGTTGACTGCAGAATTTATGGGGAGGTGTAGATGAGATTGAGCCAGTAGCTTTGATATAGATACGCTGCTGTCTCAAACACTTTCTTATCAAAATTTATTTATTTATTTATTTATTTATTTATTTATTTATTTATTTTACCTTAGGGCTACATCTTCCTCCCAGCTTTTGGCATTGAAGAGATTCATGGAATTCACAGGAAGCCTTTAAAGTCCTGGTCTCTCTGTGCTGTGATAGGCACTGTGTCTTCCATCCTCATTGTTTGCAGCCTCTGTGGGCCTTGGCTGGATTTGTAGATAATACAGATGGACTCTTTTTCACTTTCTCATTCCTACCCTTCTTCCTCTGCTAATTGTGTTTGTACTAATTGTGTTCCTCTCAAACCCACAGTGCCTCTGGGTTTTGTTCACCAGTGCTTTCTGGACAGTGCCAGTTACTTTTAGAGAAATCTGATCCCAGCTTATCAGATGTAAGTTGATGTGTATTAACTCTCCAAACCTTTCCTCATTAGGGTCCAGATTTTAAAGTAGTTGGCTGGTATTTGCCATCCTTTGTGGTCTGAAGCTGTGGTCCTGTTTGTTTCTCTAATTTGAATTTCTTTGGGGTGAGTTGCACAGAAGAGCAATCATGTTAAAAAAACACCTTTGCTTTGCTGTTTTTTGAACTGGAATTCCTGCTTCTAACTCCTGTGAACCTGGCTGAATCTGCAATTCAACAAGGGGCTGTATTTCTTAGCAGTTGTGGTTTCAGTACTACTTGGCGACACTGCATTAGTCTGTAGAGGCTATAAAACAATAAATGCACACTCTCACATGCCAGGATTTCCTGGATGATAGTCTTTAAATTGAAAATATTTTCCAGGGGTATGTAAGCAGCCTACACCCTTTTAGAAAGTGAAATGAATAGCAAATGCATTTCTTTATACACATTAAAACAGCGTTACTGAAGTGCTTTCCCAGCAATCCAATTCTGCCCATTTTAAATGTAATCTCAGTTCTTCCTTCCATTTCCTCTCCCTTGCAAAGAAGATGGGTAGGCTTCAAGACACAAAGATATATTTTTTTTGATGGAGTCTAATAGCTAGCTCTATGAACCACTTCTGCTCAGAAAGTAAAATGTATAATAAATGCAACATCCTCAACTACTTTTTCTTTGTACTCAATTTTAAAACATTTTTTTTTGGGGGGGGGGAGGGGGAAGCGAGGGAACTTGGAGAGATTGGATAACCAAAGAATGAAAAGAAAATGTTGCAAAATGAGATAAAATAGGTTTAATTTAGACTGATGCAGGTGTCCATGTGAATTTCATTTAAATTATTGCTTATTGGATAAAGACTTTCTTTTATAATCTCTGTGCTTTTCTAAGCAGTCAAGCACAGAAAAAGTTTTTTAAAAGTATTCATTTAAAAACCCAACAAAATAAAACAATGAAAAAAAAAAAAAAGATACCCACAAAGAGTTCCATAAGAACTAACCTAACTAACCTCTCAGATATATACCTAAACCAGGGCCGCTTTTCTTCCATTTTTTCCAGACTCACCATATAGTTATAAAATTTGGCAAAGGAATGGGCTTTGGACTGTGAAAAGGCATCCCTTGCAATCACAGTTAGCCTTGAAGTAGACCAAATGTTGAACCCCCCTTGTTGGAAGCTTTTTTTCCCCCCTCTTTTGGGTAGTCTCTCCTGATGGCAATTTCTCCTGCATCCACACTTTCCTCTCCAGTTTAAGAGGCTCTCCCAAGTCCTTCACCAGTCTTATTCTGAGCAATATCCTAATTCGGGCCCCCAAGATAGTGAGACTCAATGCAACCATTCCCCCCATCCCCACAATCAGCCACAGTCATGACTAAAAGTACATGAGAGAGAATTGTCTGTAGCCTTCAATGACAATGTAAGCTCTGGAGCCAGGGGTCTCCTTGTCTAGGACACTTACTGTCTTTCTTCTGGAGCCTGGTGTTCCAGGGGGTCCTGGCCAGCCTCTTCTACCCTGTTAAAGGAACAGATAAACATGTGAAGGCAATTGCCCAGCGCTGACACAGTTCCTGCTTAACATCAGCTTGTACTCCAGGGAGAACAGATGGGTTCGAACCAGCGAGAAAGGTACCTCCCTTTGGAATGTGGCATTAACTTCCAGTGGTCATACATCACATCTCCATGTGGGTGACAAGAACCAGCAGGACAAAACACTGATGACAAGGCTTCACCTGCTCATCACCACTGTCTAACTTGTATCTGGGTACACATCAGAGTATTCAAATCAAGCTACTCCCACCATCAGCACAGTGAAGCTCTCTATGTACCAGGGACGTCTGCGACTGGTTTGTATTTCTTCGTTGGCTCACCTTTGTAGCTTAACATCTTACTGTGAATAAAACTTCATGATACTCACAAGTCTTCCCAAGATGCAAAACTACAGTATAATTTACAAGCCTAGAAAATATAAAAGTAGGCTATTCAAACTATTTTGCAGATGAAAAAATTGAGGTTTACAAAAAGTGGTCCAAAGCCACAAAGTTAGTAAGGAACAGAGCTTCCAAAAAGTAAGTTGTCTCCAAATCAAAAAGTTCTGCCTATCAGACTTCTTCCCTAGCTGAAGTTATCAAGGGAACTTTCTTATCAAGAGGAATGGTGCATGTCTATAATCCTAGCAACCTGGGGGCTAAGGCAGGAGAATCACAAGTTTGAGACCAGCCTTAGCAACATAGCAAGACCCTGCCTCAAAAAAGGGATGTCACTCAGTGGTGAAGTGCCCCAGGCTCAATCCCCAGTACAAAAAAAAAAAAAAAAAAAAAAAA
>NW_026000240.1:32392081-32407798 GCF_001458135.2 Marmota marmota marmota
AAAAAAAAAAAAAAAAAAAAAAAAAAAAAAAAAGTATCAGGGACATTTTTCAGATAATTATTTAAGAAGAAAATATTGAAAAACAGGTTATGACAGATCAAACAGTGAGATTTCATGAGATCAATCCCAAGAGATTTGCCTTGGGTGTATGGGCCACATAAATCTACCAGGTCTTGTTTTTTTTTTTTTTTTTTTTAATCAAATCTTTAGAGGATGTGCGCTCTGGATTCTGGGAAGGCCTAAAACTCTTTCGCTTGCACGGTTTTATTGCTGTCATTGTTCTCGAAATCAGCTAACCCTACATTTTAAGTTACAGTTAGATGTTTGTATTCATGAATAAAGACCTCAAGGATACAGCTTGGTGAAGCAATCACATCAGATTTAGAAGAGAATGTTCTTCCAATCCCAGGGAAGCTGATGAGCAGGAGTAAAAGACATTACCGTTCCTAACAATGGTTTTCCTGAACCAAGTATATTCAATCTGATTTCAAATTCTTTATCAGGCATTTCATATTCTATTACTTGACCTTGAGTCTCACTGTTGTCCCATAATCATTTTATAAGTTTCCTTTCAAATGCCCACATAATTACTTGTCTTCCACGTTCTCCTTTCAAGCCCTTGGGTCCTTCTATGTAAATGTCAAATCCAGGAATTCCCTGAAAAAAAAAAGGAGAAAAATTCATAGGTTTTGAATTATTTCTTCTTAAGAATGTAACATGACTCAGGTGGAAGTCAACTCTTATCCTGGGTTCCCCTTCTTGCTACTCCTTCTCATCACATTTCCTTTTTCTTGTGGTGTAAATTTATACTTGAGAATCGGTAGATTTTGCTCTCCTCTCCCCTGGGGAGAAGGCAAACGCTCCTGATGGGTTCCACCACAATAATGTAAGCAGACTGCTGGATGCTGAAGTCTATACCTTCCACTCATCTCCTTTCTCTTCCTGGATGCCTGGCTGCCCCCCACATACTATTCCCCGGCCCTACTTTTTCGGTTTCCAGGAAATTCTGGAATCTTCGAGTTTTTTTTTTTCAATGTTCATGCAAACATTCAAGTAGGAACTTGAGTAGGCACATATTGTGGGATGTTATCCTTAGCAGGCAAACTGAAGGCTTTCTAACTTGGATTTAAGGACCACAAACAGAGTTCCGTGATGCTGAGACAATCAATTGAGCCAATCAATTCAGTCGATGCTCTTATAAATTGAAAGGGGACAACAATTATCCAGTCCTGCTGAGTGCCAGCTGCCGGGATGTTCAGCTGATAGCATCCCAGATTACCTTCATCAATCAATAAGTAATTTGCCATCACCAACAGGGACATATCATTGCTCCAGATACTTTGTAAATAGTTTTTGTACTTACAGAGCCTGTAGGCTAATAGGGTGAAAATGATGAATCTGGAGTTTATTTTATATAATCGATATAACTAAAATGTACATAAGAAAATATTTCTTTCAGTTACCTACCAAAACCAAAGATTATTTTCTACATTTTAATTTCCCCCTTTAGGTTTAAGTATTTGACTCTTAAATTCTCTAAGCAGATATACCTAAAAGACAAAGGTGGAAAATTGTATTTTAACAAATATAGCAAGTGAGAAAAAGGAAGGCAAAGTTCAGAATTTTGTTCCGCTGGACACATAAGCCCCTTATTGTAGTTCAATTCTACAGGATTTGATTGAAATGATAGAAAAGAATCACACACCAGTATATTTAATAGAACAAACAACCTCAGTTACATATAGATAAATAGTTTGGCTGATGTGAACATGAATAAATTTAGTCTTTTCATGATCTATGCAAATGGACAAAAAAATACCATTTAACAGAAACTTATGATTAAACATGGGCTTCTAAGAATGTTGTCAAATGATTAACATTCTAGACTTACTAGACTCTGTAGATCAGGTAAAAGATTTAGCTCAGTTCCCCCACCCCCAGCATTACTGGAAATTAAAAAAAAAAAAAAATCTTCCTGTCAAAATGGGAAACTCCAAACAGCCAAATGAGCTTTCCTCTGATCACAAATTCAATCTGCATAAGCTCAAGTTTTCAGGAATGTGTGTCATTTGCATGCATTCCTGTGAATAATCTGATCATATGTTCTATTTATTCTGTCTTGATCTTGTTCTCCTGAATTCTTCCTGAAATAGCAACCCACTAACACCACATGTAAAAAAAGCACAGAGATTGATTCCCAAGTATTTTATATTTTTTGAGGCTATTTTGAATGGGGTAGTTTTCCTGATTTCTCTTTTTCAGTGGATTCATCACTTATGTATTAGTTCTAGAAGTTTTCTGGTGGAATTTTTTTTGGATCTTCTAAATAAAATAGTGATAGTTTGATTCTTCTTTTCCTATCTGTATCCCTTTAATTTCTTTTGTTTGTATGATTGCTCTGGATAGAATGTCAAGGACTATGTTGAATAGAAGTGGTGAAAGAGGGCATCCAAATACTTGGGAACCAATCTAACAAAAGAGGTGGAAGACCTCTACAATGAAAACTACTGAACACTAAAGAAGGAAATTGAAGAAGACCTTAGAAGATGGAAAGATCTCCCATGCTCTCAGATAGGCATAATTAATATTGTCAAAATGACCATACTACCCAACTGTTATACAAATTTAATGCAATTCCTAGCCAATCCCTAAAAAACAAATGCCAAATGTCTTCTTTGATATAATGAGAGCAACTAAGAACAGAGCAGGGAGGAAGAGCAGGAAGAAAAGATTAACATTAAACAGAGACATGAGGTGGGAGGGAAAGGGAGAGAAAAGGGAAATTGCATGGAAATGGAAGGAGACCCTCATTGTTATACAAAATTACATATAAGAGGTTGTGAGGGGAATGGGAAAATAAACAAGGAGAGAAATGAATTACAGTAGATGGGGTAGAGAGAGAAGATAGGAGGGGAGGGAGGGGGGATAGTAGAGGATAGGAAAGGTAGCAGAATACAACAGTCACTAAATATGGCATTATGTAAAAATGTGGATGTGTAACTGATGTGATTCTGCAATCTGTATTTGGGGTAAAAATGGGAGTTCATAACCCACTTGAATCTAATGTATGAAATATGATATGTCAAGAGCTTTGTAATGTTTTGAACAACCAATAAAAATAAATAAATAAATAAATATAGCTACCAAAAAAAAATAAAATTCCAATGACATTCTTCATAGAACTACAAAAGCAATCATGAAGTTCATTTGGAAAAATAAGAGACCTAGAATAGCCAAAGCAATCCTTAGCATGAAAAGTGAAGCAGGAGACATCACAATATCAGACCTATACTACAGAGCAACAGTAACAAAAACAACATGGTATTATCACTAAAATAGACATGTTGATAATAGTACAGAATAGAAGACACAGAGACCAACCCACATAAAAACAGTTATCTCATACTAGACAAAGACACCAAAAACATACATTGGAGAAAGGATAGCCTCTTCAACAAATGGTGTTGGGAGAACTGGAAATCCATATATAGCAAAATGAAATTAAACCTCTTTCTCTCACCATGCACAAAACTCAACTCAAAATGGATTAAGGACCAAGGAATTAGACCAGATACCCTGCTCCTAATAGAAGAAAAAGTAGGCCCAAATCTTCATCATGTCAGATTAGGCCCTGACTTCCTTAACAAGACTCCAAAAGTGCAAGGGATAAAATCAAGCATCAATAAATGTAATGGACTCACCTGAAAAGCTTCTTCTCAGCAAAAGAAACAATCCTTGAGGTGAAGAGAGAGCCTACAGTATGGGACCAAATTTTAACCACATGCACATCAGATAGAGCACTGATCTCAGGATATATAAAGAACTCAAAAAACTTAATACCAACAAACAAATAACCCAATAAATAAATGGGCTAAGGAACTGAACAGACACTTCTCAAAAGAAGATATACATGCAATCAACAAATATATGAAAAAGTATTCAACATCTTTAGTAAGTAGAGAAATGCCAATCAAAACTACTCTAAGATTTCATCTCACCCCAGTCAGAATGGCACTTATCAAGAATACAAACAACAATAAGTGTTGGCAAGGATGTGGAGGAAAAGGCACACTCATACATTGCTGGTGGGACTGCAAATTTGTGCAGCCAATATGGAAAGCAATATGGAGAATCCTTGGATAACTGGAATGGAACCACCATTTGACCCAGCTATCTCACTCCTCAGTTTATACCCAAAGGACTCAAAAACAGCATACTACAGGGACACAGCCACATCAATGTTTATAGCAGCTCAATTCACAATAGCTACACTGTGGAACCAACCTAGATGCCCTTCAGTAGATCAATGGTTAAAGAAACTGTGGTGTACATACATTATGGAATATTCCTCAGCATTAAAAGAGAATAAAATTATGGCATTTGCAGATAAATGTATGGAGTTGGAATATATTATGCTAAATGAAGTAAGCCAATCCCCAAACTAAAAGCCAAATGTTTTCTCTGATTAATACATGCTGATCTATAATGAGGGAGGGCATGGGAAGAACAGAGGATCTTTGGATTGGGCAAAGAGGAGGGTGGAGACAGATTATGAGGGTACGAAAGATGATGAAATGAGAGGGACATTATGACCCTAGGTACTTGTATGACTGCACGAATGCTGTGTCTCTACACAGTGTACAACCAGGGAATTGAAATGTTGTGCACCATTTGTGTACTATGAATTGAAATGCATTTTGCTGTCATGTACAACTAAGTAGAATAACAACAACAAAAAAGCACATAGAGTTGTTTTAAATTTGAGATGCATATTCCAAGTGGGTGGGAAGAATTGTTCTGTTTTGAAAAGCCGTCTGAACTTAGAACTATTGACTAACAGCACATCACAGAAGCTCTGATGGGTTGAGTTTACAGTCATTTTGAAGTCAGAGAATGTTTTTTTTTTTAATAAAATGAATTATTTTACATTATCCAGTTTCTTTTTAAAACATTATATGAAGGGGAAGGACATTCATACATGCTGGTGGGATTGCAAATTAGTGCAGCCAATCTGGAAAGCAGTATGAAGATTCTTTGGAAAACTGGGAATGGAACCACCATTTGACCCAGATATCCTTCTCCTTGGTCTATACCCAAAGGACTTAAAATCAGCATACTACAGGGATACAGCCATATCAATGTTTACAGCAGCAAATTCACAATAGCTGAACTGTGGAACCAACCTAGATGCCCTTCAACAGATGAATTGATTAAAAAATGTGGCATAGATACACAATGGAATATTACTCAGCAATAAAAGAAAATAAAATCATGGCACTTTCAGGTAAATGGATGGAGTTAGAGAAGATAATGCTAAGTGAAGTTAGCCAATCCCAAAAAAAACAAATCCGAATGTTTTCTCTGATATAAGGAGTAGGGAGAAGGAGCATGGGAGGAATAGACGAACTCTAGATAGGGCAGAGGGGTGGGAGGGGAAGGGAGAGGGCATGTGGTTAAAAATGATGGTGGAATGTGATGGACATTATTATCCAAAGTACATATATGAAGACACGAATTGGTGTGAATATACTTTGTATACAACCAGAGATATGAAAAATTGTATTCTATATATGTAATAAGAATTGTAATGCATTCTGCTGTCATATATAAATAAAAAGTAATTAAAAAACATTATATGATCATACAGTTAAGGAATAAAGGTGTATTAAGAATTGTAATGCAAAAAATAATAATAATAAGAGAGCTCATGTATAATGGCATAATTTGGCGTGAACATACTTTATATACAGAGTTAGGAAAAATTGTGCTTTGAATGGATAATTATGATTGTAATGCATTCCACTATTGTCATGTATGTAAGAAATAAAAAAAAAATAATAGACAAAGGGAAATTCTAATCAAAGTCTATGGAAAGTGTGTATCAATACCTCAAATGAATTTCTGATCATTATATATAGATGATTGAATTGTCCATCTGTTTAGACTATTGTTTCTTATTACCCTTATTTGTGGATATTTTCCTGTTCTAAATTAGATACTTTGCAGTTGTGTCTGCAAAACTCTTGGGTCACCAGACCATTATCAGAAGATGTCATTCAGTGAACAATGTTGCCATCAAGTGCAAATTCCTCTGCTTTATAAGTAAACTCATCTTTAAAGTGCACCTAACATTAACATTTGTCAGTATGTATATTTCACCAAATTATTCCTGTGAGCAAGGCATTATATTCTTGAGGAGGACATAGTAAAGAAAAAAATCACATAAAATTCCCAGTTGCCCCCATTCTATCAGCAGTCGATAGTACCAAGTTTTATAAATTGTAGCCATTTTGACGGGTGTGTAGCACACCTCTCATACATTGCTAGTGGGAATGTGAGTCAGGGTGAACGATTTTGAAAACTGATTATAAAGATTCAGACTGAATACAGGCATCCGTGTTGTGATCCAGAAATTCCTCTCCTAATGTAGATATCCAATAGAAAGCGTACAAAAGTGTACCCCAAAAACCTGTACAGTAGCATCTACCGCAACACACTCTATAATAGCAACAACTGGAAACAACCCAAGTATCTATCAATGATAGAATACACAAATAAATCATATTCTCACAATGGAGCACTATACAAAAAAGGGTGAATGAACTAATGTTAGATGCAACATGAAGGAAACTCACAAGCATAAAGTAGAGCAAAAGAAACCAGAAACGGAAGAGTAGACACCAAGTGATCCTGTTTATATAAAGTTCCAGAACAGGTAAAGCTAATGTATGGGGCTAGGAGAGTCATGATCTAGGAAGGGTGGGTGGTGACTGGAGCAGGCCAAGGGGGCCTTTGGGATGCTGGTACGTTTCCTTTCCTTACCTAGGAGGTAACTACCCAGGCGTCTTCACATTCATCAAGCCGTGCATTTATAGGTGCGCATTTTTCTGAAGAACGTGACAATTCAGCAGAAAGTTCAGCAGATATTTAAATTTAAACCTAAGTCTGAGTCCATTAAGGTTTTAGAGATGTACTTAAGCAGGCAATGAAAGTTCTACAGTACTGATGATGTTCAATGCAGGACACCAACCTGCATTGGTGTGTGTCTGTGTGTCATGCTTTCTCTACTGGATCGTGTCCCTGCGAGAGCAGGCACCTTTTTTTTTTTTTTTGTCAGGAATGGTGACTGAATTTTGGTCCTTGAGCTATCCTGTAAACAGAAGTGGTGCTTCTTCTGGGAACTCTCGGTGTGAAGATGCCCATGGAGACTGCCCAGTTGCTATGGTGATGCCCTGTTCAAAAGGAGGTTCTGAGCCAACTACAGGACTACCAGTTTTTGACCTTGAAGTTCAGACACCAGCTTCTCCGGGGGTAGAAAAGTACAGCCGCAAGCTGATAATTATAATTGGGCTGCTCATAACGGTGACCTTGGTTCTGCTTGTTTTGAAGAAATTTTCTCACAATAACCCTTTTGATGTTAAAACTTATATAATAAACATGCTGAGCTGGCTCGGCGGGTCTCTAAACAGTGTCAGAAGTTTTGCCAGATTTGCCTTGGATTCCTGGAAATGAGGTTCCTATTCTCAATTGAGAAAGAGTTTTGGAGAATAGAAAGAGAGGGAGAAGTGGGCTTGTTTCTGTCCATATTTTCAGGCATTCAAAAGGAAGATAATGGAACGCACTGGGATCCCTTCATCTCTCTTTCACACAAGAATATGAAAAAGATCTAGCACTGATATCTGCTTTTAAAATTCTATAATTACGATCGTTGGTGTTTTAAACTCAGGATTGCTATTGCATCATAGAAAGGAAACATCTCTCCTTATCAGAAGGGCCTGTGGGACCAGTCCTAAAACAGTCCACAAGCCCACACAGCACAGGTCTTACCGGATCTCCTCGAAGGCCCTTTGGTCCACTGTCACCAGAAGCACCTTTCCTTCCTGGGCTTCCCTAAAGTGGATACAAGTCAGAATGAGGACAAGATGAGAAATTTTAATGACATCAATAAGAATATAAACAAAGAGCTAATCTTCTTCCTGCTGTGAATAATTCACTATTTTTCTGCTCAGGTTATTTCTAAATTTGAAAAAAAGATCACCCCCCCCCCAAAAAAAAAAAAAAGTTCTGGGGCATAAATAACTTAATAGTGAACTTGATTATTTGTCACAGTGGTGAGCTCTGTGTTCCAGACACTTTTATAACCCTTTTAGTTGTTATGAATATTCTATGAGCTAAGTATTATTTTCTCTCTCTCTCTCTCTCTTTCTTTGGACTGATAATTTAGCCCAGGGGCATTTTACCACAGCACTCCTTCCCCAGCCCTTTCTTTTTTTTTTTTTTTTTTTTTTTTTGAGGCAAGTTGCAGAGGCTGGTCTTGAACTTGCAATCCTCCTGCCTCAGGCTCCTGAGTCCTTGGGATTAAAGCTGTGTGCCATCACACCCAGCTAATTATTATTATTTTTTTTAAATAAAGCAACTGAGATTCAGAAAGATCATGCAATTTGCCTGAGGTGGTTGTATCAGCTAGAAAGTGGATTTCTGACTCAACGGTTCCCACTCATAGACAAAGCAAATGATAGAAGCATGGTTGGTACCGATATTCTAGATGAAAATGGTTGGCATGACCCCATGCGCTGACTGGCCCCACAGACCCTTGTCACCACCCTCATTCTGCTTGTATGTGGGAGCTGCCTTGGTGTCCCCAATACTTCACTCCTCCTTGTCCCTGTGTCTTTTTCCATGCAGCTCTGAAATGATTGCAGCTGCGGTGGGCAGGATTCCCTTCCCACTGGAGGGAATCAACAGAGTGACTGGAGATGGTCAACAGAAAGAGGAGTGTTGCTGAAAAAGTTCCAAGCGAGGCCCTGAGAGGTCTGGGGTGTTTGCTTCTGCCCTGGCCATGAAAAGCTCATGGCCAACATGGCTGGATGAGCCGTGGCCCAAGGAGCACAGGAAACGCATAGAACAATGCATGTGGACAACCTGCAGTCATACGAGCCAAGGTCAGCCTCGCCCACCCTAGCTCAGCTGACCCCGTGGACACAGAAGAAATAAGGTTTAATGTTGTGCATGATTGGGGGGTCTCATGAGTGGTGGTCACAAATCAATTTGGGACGGTAGCTGACTGATACACCTGGAGTCGCTGTTTTACTCCATTAATCACGTTTAACTTCAAGGACAGTTTTTGGTTTTCCCTTATTGAATCCCTACCTGGGATCCCTCATCTCCCTTTTCTCCTTTTCTTCCAGGAAGACCACTGTCCCCCTAAAAGACAAAGAAGGAAAAGCTCAAGTTCCCATTTTCTTAATGAGAAATAGCTCAGAAGGGGTCTGCATGGTGGAAGGAAAAGGCTCTACCTGTTCTCCATTTAACCCATCAATTCCACTTTCCCCAACTTCTCCCTGAAAAGACAGGTGTGATTAGACCACAGTGCATTACATCTACGTGGAAAGAAGTCAGACAGCAAACCCAAACAGTCTAATTTCAAACTTTGCACACAACCCCTTGGTTAGACTATGCAATATAGAATATTACTTTAAGAAAAACTGTCAACAAATAATATACAAAGCATACAATAAAAGAAATAAGCAAAATGAGATTGCTAATGCTAGAAAAAGAAGGTCAACAGAAACTTCAGTGGTATGATCTACTGGTCAGCAGTAATGTCAAAAAAAAAATTTCCAGATAATAGATAAATGAATGGGCCTGGGCCATACCTCCTGTCCACTTAGTCCTCTGCTTCCCTGAAAATAGAAAAGAAGGGCAGAAGTTAGTTTGCAAAAGGGAACTGCTGAGTGTTGAGAAGACAGCATGACGCCTCATGCGACTCCTACCTTAGGACCTTTGGTGCCGTAGCATCCCTTAGTACCTTGCTCTCCCACTGGTCCAGGGGCTCCTCTTTCTCCCTGAAAAAGAGCACGTATCCAGATGAGCTTCTCCTACCGGAATCTGGGTTCTTTCTTGGACACTCCGCAAGATTTTTGTTGTTGTTGCAAAAAATATGCGTGTGACTGTTCATGGTTTACCATCCAGAATAATCCGTGCTTATTAAAAACAAAGATTGGAAGTAAATCAGAGCTATTCTGATGACAGTCCTTTGCTTTTCTTTGGATCCTACCTTCATGTTGACTGTGTTTGGCTTCCCTCTCTGCAGCTGGTCACCAAATCATATCTTTTCAATCTTCTTAACCTATCTATTCATTCTGTGTCAAGCTAAGATAATCAGCTCCTTGTTTTGCACCCACGACTGTTAAGTCTTTTTCTTGTGACGCCTACCTTATCCTCACCAGAAACATTGCCTGAGCATGCAATCATTTCTGATCATCTTTCCAATCATCCCCATCATTTTTACTCCTGTGCTTAACTTGGTTCAATCACTGCCAATGGGAGACACCCTCCAAAACGTGTGTAGGGTATTTCAGACTCCCAATAACTTTACCCCCCTCCTGCAGTGTCCTGGGTTCCAGCCATGTTGACCATGTGCCATTTTGCAAAATTGCAAATTTTTGTATGCCCTTGAACATATTGTTCTCTCTGTAGAATGTTCTTCCCCACAAACTTCACCTGGAGAAATTCCTACTCATCTTTCCAACATCTGCCCAAGTCTTCCCCACTTTTTGCAGTTTTTTTCCTTTCAAGCTCCAACTCCCACCAAAGATGTACTGGAGGCTATCGGGTTCTTGTTCTTCAACCCTCCTCTGTGCCTCTTTGTACCTCTAAAATAGTCCTTGTGTATAACAACTGGAGCCATTGTCTCATTTGTCCTACGCATAGTCTGCCAGTTCCCTAAGGTAGGAGCCATATTTTTTCCTTTTATTTTCTCATTTCTAGGGCCTAGCGCTATGCCTGGCATATAAGATACTTAATATATACTCAATGAATAAATGAATGAATGAGTGCATTAGTGAGTGAGTCATTGATAAATATCCATGTAGTGAATGGTAAGATGCTTATAGTTAAGTGAATGGATGTGTGGATGAATGGATAGAAGGAAGAAAGAAAGGAAAAAAAGAAGGAAGGAAGGAAGGATGAGGTCTTTGATAAACAATGTGGTAAGTTGGTTTATCTTGGCAAAATGGACCAGAAAGGGTGAAGAAGCACTGATTTGATTTGCCTAATGAAGAAGATAATTTTGCATTGAGTTCATTGTGCAACCTGGATCAAACAGGAGACAGTAGCTTAACAAACCACAAGAAGCTAAGCACAATGAACATTAGGAAGGACCTGATTTTGCACATGAATTCTTAGAACCTGACCTTTATTGCCTTCCTGTGAAGAGACACAAGACATTTTATACTGTAGATATGTTTTTAAGAATAAAAAAAACTGAGTAAAAGCCTTGACTTACGGCAATGCCCTCCTCCCCCAAGTAGCCTTCACTGCCCTTAATACCCGAGGGTCCCTGGAAACAAGAAAAGGAAAAGAACATTAGCATTTCATCAACCCCAATCCAGAGGTCACCAAGCAAACTTCTTCAACTGTACAGTTTTACTTCAAGTGGAGTAGTAAGAGTTTGTAAAAATAAATCCACCCTCCCAAACCCGGACTGTATTTACACACACAAAAAGAGATGGGATTGTGCAACATATGAACAGATAAAGAAAACGTGGTATATATATACACAATGGAGTATTACTCAGCCATAAAGAAGAATGACTTTATGACATTTGCTGGTAAATAAACAGATCTGGAGACTATAATGCTAAATAAAATAAGTCAATCCCCCAAAACCAAAGGCCAAATGTTTCTTTGATATCTGGAAGCTCATTCACAATAGGGGTTAGGGATAGATGTTCAGTGGAGTAACATAGGGGAATGAAGGGAAGGGAGAGGGATGGGACAAGGAAAGACAGTGGAATGGAAGCAGAATAAAATAGACACTAGTATTGCTATATGTATATACGTGGCTGTATAACCAATGTGATCCTGCAACCTGTACACTTGGAAAAATGAGAAATTATACCCCATTTGATTCAAATGTATGATATGTCAAGATCATTGTATTGTCATGAGCAACTAATAAAAAAAAAGAAAGAAAGAAAGACAGTGGAATGAATCTGACCTAACTTTCCTATGCACATACGTGAATATACCACAGTGAATCTCACCATCATGTCCATCCACAAGAAATCAATTAAAAAAACAAAACTATGGGTAAAAGAAAGTAAGATCTGCAGAGCAGAGAGAACTGGGGAGGTGAGGGGAAATGGAGGTACTGGGGACTGAATTAGAACAAGTTATATTCCATGCTTCTATAATTATGTCAAAATGGATTCTACTCTTATGCATAACTAAAAAGAACCAATAAAAACAAGAAAAAAATATTTTAAGAAGAGATGGTATTCTGAGACAAGTCTCCAGTATTCAAGTGTGGGTGTGCGCATGTGTGCCTATCTTAATATTGTCTGCGACTCTCTAGGATTATATATAGTGCCGGATGTTTCCTTCCAGACATTCAAACAAACACGACTATATTTGCCCTTGACAGACTACAAATATCCTCTTTTCATTAAAAAAAATTTTTTTAGGGTTTATGCTACTCATAGAAAAATAGACCACACACATTTTTTCCTATTCTTTCTGAGCTCTGTTTTTGTTTGTTTTTACCCTACCATTCTCTTTATATGAAGTTGAAGCATTCAGGAAATAATTAGTCTGAAAACTTTCTTTATAGACACAGATTTGGTGATTTGGGAGTTCTGGCGCTATCCATAAATTATTCAGAAATCAAACACATATGTAAACAATTCGTATTGAAATCATTATTAAACATATCCCACAGTGTGTTTTTACATATTTGAAGATTTCTTAAAGTCCAAAATAATATTTTAACATAAGGATACATAAACATATTTTTGGCTAGGAAATATATGAATTAATGTTGTTAGCTGCTTAAAAAAAATACTGGCCTGTATTTGTGTGTGTGTATCTGTGAAACATCAACAACTTAACATCTGCTATGGCAGAGTGGCCTGATCTAGCTTGAGTTTCAGCTGACAAAATATCAACTAGATTTTTAGGACTCTGCCATCATTAAAAATGGAAACTGAAACGAACAACTGGTATTGAGGAGGATTTCGTTATTCAACATTGAGGGATCAGTGTCTTGCATCCTTGACACCTCTGCTTGACCACTGGGTAAGCAAAATCTTGACAGTCATTTCTCCTGAGAGTTCTTTAAGAACTTTAAAGATCCTAATTTAGCATGTCAAGGAAAATTGACCACTATCTATCTAACTTGGCCATAAAAAAAAAAAGAGTGTAATAAATGGTTACCACAGAGGTCCTATCTGGAAGCCAAAATCACCCCTTATTGTCATCTAAACCCATGTCCACAAGACATACTACAGTTCAAATAAAGTGAACCATGAAGCTGAACTAAAAACCACCTTTTTCCCTGGTGGACCGGGATCTCCCGTTGTGCCATCCCCTCCGATGCACTTGCAGAACAAACAGCAACAAGTCCTTTCGGCAACATTGACCTTGGGACACGAGAGACATATGTTACATTTGATGGTATCGCTTCCCAAATATCATGCACACACACACACACAAAAGCACACACGAGGTGTGGGGTCGTAGCTCAGTGGTAGAGCGCTTGCCTAGCACGTATGAGGCACTGGGCTCCATCCTCAGCACCACATAAACATTTTTTAACATAGTTATCTCTCTCTCTCACACACACACACACACACACACACACTGATTTATGCTCAACAGTATGACCCAGATTTCTTTTTAAAAATTTTTTAAAAATATATTTAATTTTTAGTCGTAGTTGGACCCAATACCTTTATTTTATTTATTTTTACATGGTGCTGAGGATTGAGCTCAGGGCCTCGCATGTGCTAGGCGATTGCTCTACCACTGAGCCACAACCCAGATTTCTATAGCAGTTTCAGAAATCTGTTCACTGTTAAAATGACTGTGCTCTAGGGAGGATATCCAGTATTCTTTTGCCCCCATCTTTCTTGTTGTGATGTGCATTCTTCACCATCTGAGAAATCTCAAAATCAACTCAAAAAGTATTTTTGTGTTTTGAAAATGGTAGCACTCTAACCATGATCAACTCACTGTGTATTAATATTTTAGAGTGGCTTCTCTTTCACATCCCACCCTACTATAGCATTGACCATGGTGTTGTCGATATAATTCTGCCCCAAGTACTTTGTGCAATAAAATGGATACATGCTATTTTCTCCTTTCCCCATTTTGTGAAATATCTCTGCCAGAGGATTTTTAGATAGTACCTGCTGTAACACTGCTTGGAACGGCGTCCAGTGGTAAACGTTTCCAAAACACTTTTGATAGCATTTCAAAAACACATGCCAAAATTTTGGAAGCGCTTGCTATAGAGGGTGTGGGCATGAAGAGAATACTCCTCTTGACATAATGGTAAAAAAATTCGTATTATATATTTAAAAATGTGAACGAATTTCATCCTGGACTTAGTTGTTTCCTGAATAACTGACATACTGTTCTTCATTTTAAAAATTAACCCACCAGATTTATTTTTAGGAAAATTCTGTTTGTAACAAATGCTATGCTTCCCTTTAGAGGTGTAAAATTAATCTTTGAATTGCAAAGTTTCTCATTAAATTTCTAGTGCCAATGAAAAACATACAACTTTTGTTATAACCATTTAGGATTTTTCCCCTTTGATTGCTTTCTATTATATAATATTCCTTTTATGACATTATAAAACTTTCCTTGAAAATTTCAGAAAAAGCAATAAAACTTGAAAATTGAAATATGTAAAACCAAACAATGACAACAAAATGAATTCTATGGTTTCATATTAGATATTCTAATTTTCTTTGGGTCAGTCACATCCAGCATTGAACCTAGCACTATGAGGATTAAAATTGATCTACTTCTAAAATTAATATTATTCTTATACATTGTTTCATTTATGTGATATCTAAAAACTTATAAGCTTGTTTTGAAGAATAACTTCCTCTATGGATTAGCAATACAGACCTCAAAGAGTACAAGACACAAAAAAATACACATAGGATAGGAATTACAACAAAACTTCCATAATAGTTTTTGTAATTATTTTTATGTAATTACTACACTGAAAAAAATTGTGTTTAAACATCTATTTGTATACAAATTCTATGGTGTAAAAAGCAGGAACTAGCATTTCTGAAAAATATTAAAAAATATATTTCTTATAAAATATAAACAAATTACAAATTATTAGCTATACATCAAAGAAAAAAATAGTGTCACAAAGCTTGGTAATGTTCCACCACTCAAGTTCAAAACTTTGTATGTTTCTGAAAGAAATGGCATTAAGATGCATCATTTATAGGCATCAGAGTCTAAAAAATAGAACATACAGTGAGAATCTCAAAGCTGAAGACAAACTGTGAAAATCTTTCACTTGCTCATAAAATAGATCATATGGTGTTCATTGACATTGTTTCTCCTGCATTAGAGCAGATTGCTTGCTCGGGTTGAGCTCTATATGGAATTTGCTCTCACTTACAAGCCACGTTGTGAGAAAAACATATCTTCAACATTAGAATCATACACAGCAAGGTGAGCTGGATATTTAGATCTGCAAGGAATGTGAAAATGACTGGTGGAGGGAAGAGAGGGAACAGCAGAATCATGTTTGTATTTCAAATTCTCTTTGGCACTCATGCTCATGGACTGTAATTTGGGCAGGATTGCCAGAGCTATTTAAAAAATTGTTTTCTTCTTTTTTTCTTCCCTCCCTCTCCCTCTCTCTCTCTCTCTCTCTCTCTCTCTCTCTCTCTCTCTCTCTCT
>NW_026000240.1:32407823-32427231 GCF_001458135.2 Marmota marmota marmota
CTCTCTCTCCCTCCCTCCCTCCCTCCCCCCTCTCTTTTTTTCCTTTTATTTTTTACCAAACTTATCATTTAAGCATGTTTTGACCTATCTCTACTAAACTATATATTTTTCAAACACCCCTTACTTTTAGGCTGCTCACTGATACTGAAAAGCCTCCCTCCACTCCCCAAATGATCAGAATTAGTTCAAATGTATACACATAAATATGAAACATATATACAAGATAACTGAAATTTAAAAATGTCCAGTCTTTTCTGAATGACTTACCAGCTGCTTTGACAGCCGACTCCCAAGATCCCTCATGCCAATAGTGAACTGTGTCCTGTACTCAAATCCTTTCCCAAATTCAATGTAGAGGAGATCAGCCAGGTCACTTGAATAGGCAGCTCCATCCAGAGCCACGGTTATGAGTGCATTCAGGCCTATTTAACACAGTTTACAATTGCCCATGTGAGGTAGATTGATTAGTCTTTCTGTATTTTTAAATTGCTATTCTCAATAAACAGTTGCAAAAAGAACACTCAATTTTATTGTCTATGTACCCTAACCATATGATATAAATCTAAGAACTAACATGACTGCAATAAACTTATTAAATTGGAGAAAGCGGAAAAAATAATAGAAACTTCAATACCCTTATAATTTGAAGTAGGACAGTGAGTTAAAAAAAAAGAGCATGCTAATCCATAATGAGGGGTGTGGGTAGGGAAGAATGAAGGGACTATGGATTGGGCAGAAGGGAATGAGGGGAAGGGAGGGGCTATGGAAGTGGGAAGGACAGTGGAATGAGAGGGATATTATTATCCTATATGCACATATGATTAAACTACTGGTGTGACTCTGTACCATGTACAGCCAGAGGAATGAGAAGTTGTGCTCCATCTGTGTACAATGTGTCAAAAACCATTCTACTGTATAACCAACTAGAACAACATTTTTAAAAAGACAAAGAGCATGCTAAAGTACAGAGAAATTCAAGAAAGTAAAAGTTGTACATTTTTGCCACTAAATGGAGGATTCTTGAAACAGTAACATTTCAATCACCAAGAAGCTTTCAGAAATACAGAATTTCTTGGGCTATGTACCTACTCTGACTAATATCTTTCAATCAAGTACATAACTGAGTGAGAAACTGATCCTTTAAAAAATGTAGACTCTCAGTCCACATCCCCTATTTACTGAGTCAGAATTTGTATTTTAACAAAATTCCCAAGTCATTTACATGCAGGTTAAATCTTTAGATGACCTCATGGTAACAAACGTATCACCCAGCTTGAAAGGGATGATACATAATCATTGGGAACTGTGGTTTATGATTGGAATTTTATGAATAAGCATATTTTTAAAGAAAACTTTTAGCACTAACATAGGTTTGTCAATGACGTTATTTTGCAAACAGGAAGATTAAATAGACTTGACAATCACTATAATGCTACCATTTGTCAATAGTCACAACATGCCTGGAAGTTGGTTTACATGAGAATCCTCTGGGTTCTTGGATATGATTATAACCCTATTTAATAAATAAACAAAATGATTGGCTACATTGGTATTTTTAGGTTTTCACTTGGCCTAATTGTGAAGCCTTGCACTCAAAAGGACATTTTAACAAAAATGCACTAAGGATATGATCATGAAATAAAGGGCAATCCTAAAACTGTGTAAATTTAGTTTGATGAAAACCCCAATTCCATTGGCTTCTCATTTGAGTACAGGTGGGTAAGAGATTATTTGGATAGGATTTGGGTCCAACACACCAGAGTAGATTGTTTAAGAGTAGATTGTTTAAGAGAGTCAAGATGACTTCTAAGGTACATTTATATGATGTAATTTTGAATAAAGTGAGGCAAAGACAAAGAGGACAATGAAAAGAATTAAGTTTCAGGGGAATATTGGAGTGTCTTGAGTTCCATAAGAGAGAAATGGAATGGCTGGTGTAAATGGAATAAAAGAAAGATTGCCAAGGAATAGGGTGACCAACTCATCCCAAGGTACCTGAGACTTGCCTAGCTGTAGAGCTCAAAGTTTCTGGCTTGTCCCAAGCAAACCAGAACAGTTTGTCACCCTTCTAGAATGGGAATAAAATGGGAGAAGAAGAAAAGAGGTTATTAGGTGGGCTGGGATAGGGAGAGCTGTACACACTGATTGGAGATTAGCAATAGTGAGAAGGCATGCTTATAGGTCTATTTATAAGGGAGGGAAAGTCTTCTCACATCTCATATTTTTCTTATTAAGTTCCAGGAAAGGTAAAAATTTAAGAGTTACAAGAAACATGGGATTGTTAACTTTCAGGAAATATGCATATAATTATTATTTATAACTGCTTTTTCTCAGAATAGGAGACTCCAGCCATGCTCCCTTTAGTCTCATCCAGTAATTGAGTATCTTAAGTACGTTGTCTTCAATTCCGAAGAAGGAATTAAGAAAGAAGAGATTTCAAAACTTGGGAGAATAAAGATTCACTGAGTAGATTCTAGGGTATTCAATTTTAAAAAATTAAAAACTGATTTCAACTTCTGCCCACAAAGATAAGTTTTGAAACTATCTGCCATTTAGGATCCTTTTCTCTTATCTCCTTTTGTTACATGGTGATTGTGCAGTTTACATGTGTATATATGTGACCTCAAATTAAGGTGGCTCTTCTAGGTATTAGATCATAGGATCCATCAACTAATGTCATATATGAAGCCAGGGGTACTTCTTTTCCATATTGAGAGTCATTTGACGCCTTTTAGAGAACATTAGAAACTTCATTCCTTGGGCTATTTTTCAAAGATTCTAAATTTCTGAGACTATTATTTTAAAAATCTAATTTCTAAAGTTAACACTGATTTACAACTTTTCTAGTGGGAGTTGGAAGAAAGGATTGGTCTTAGCATTCTGAATTTTCCAAGGCATCTCCTGGAAGAAACTTCAATGCTGTCTGAAAGAGATACATCTTTTCCCCACAGAAGGAAAGCTGAGATGATTAAAAAGAACAATGGCTTCTACAAAAGTGCCCACCCAAACTAAGAGCTCTTGTTCTCAATCTTAATTAAAATCCTAATTGCTAAGTTCATGATCAAAGGCTTGATAAAGAGTGTCCTACGAAGGGTGAAAGAAAAGCTGTAAGTTTAGAGAACTTTGCAATTTATTGACGATTGAGGGGAGAGAACCAAACAGAAAAGATGAAGTCCAGTCAGCCTCTACTAGTGAACCTTTGGGGCAGATATCCTAAGTACGTTGTCTCAGTATCTTAGTACGTTGTCTTCAGTTCCTAAGAAGGCCAGTTTCCCTGGAGGCAGAGCCTTAGAGGAGAACTCAATGCATACAATTTTTTTTGAGGAAGAACTCTAAGAAAAAGGTAGAGGGAATAAGGGTTAGGGCAGGGAAAGAAGGTGAGCAAGATAGCATTTCAGCTTGAGTTTAAGGTTAGCCTGATCCCAGGGAGCTCTGGAGCACAAATTGCACACTTTGAGGCAAAGGTTCAAATCTTCCTACTATATCTGCTGCCCAGGGATGGGGTGGGGAGCAATCTGCCAGGTGAGGTGGCTTCCTCTGGCCACGACTAATTCTTCAGAGACTGAGTAAGCTGTGACTTTTTAGTAGCCAATATACTCAACCACAGTTGGCAGATGGGTGGTCCTGCCAATAAAGGGGACCAGGGTGGACCAACAATAACACCCACTTACAGGAGAGTGTTTCCATTCTTAGTCAAACCAGAAAGAACACTTGGATCCTTTTGCCTCCGCTGATCCATATTGTAATAAGAACTGACAATAAGTAAGACTGGCCATTGGTTCTTAAAGCTAAAAACCTGGTGCCAGAGCTTTATTACCTCACCAAGGCCATGGCTGGTCCATCTATGGTCTGAAGGAAGGAACTGATTATAAAGCCCCAAAACATGAATAAACATGTCCAGTAATGCTTGCCACTTCTAGAAGAAAATAATCCAACTCTCATATTCCTTGGTCAAGGAGAAATATCCCATTTGCTTTCATTGACTCTAAAGATGTAGAAATATTAGATAATGCAGGGTAAGGGGAAAAGAAACCTTCTCCAGGAAAGATTGGGAAGAAGAAACTCAGTGATACAAGACAAGGGACTGGATGTGGTATTCAGAGCTGTTTCCGACACACAGTGGAGGAAGAAAGCAGATGTCAAAATGTTCTCAGGGTCCATGTGTTCTATTGGGTGCATACAAAGTAGAAAGACTGCCAAGTTCAGGGTTATTTGAGTGCCTGGAAACTTAAGAGCAAGAGGTGGGCTCTGAGATTGTAAAGTTAATAAGTGCCACTTCCCCCACACCTGTCCAGTACCTTCTTTTCTAAGTTCATCTGATTTTTGTTCAAGTTTTTCAACATCGTCGTCCAATCCATCTGAAAATAAAAGGGCCACCTGGAATGTGTTAAAAAAGAAAAGAAAGACGAGTCAAAGAACTTCACTGCAATCACACAGCAACAAATAAAATCAAGCCAGGTTACCTTTCCCCGAGTCGCTGACTTATTCTGGAACGCGTCCCACAGGGAACTCAAGAGGTTTGCGTTGAGAAGAGACGGGCCTTTAACTGTCACCCCCTTCAAGCTGTTCAGGATGTTTTCACTGTAGATCTCAAACTTGGGAAAATGTTTTTCCATGGCATTTGTCACTTGGAAAGCCACACTGACCTGAGTCTCAGTGCCCACCTCACAGCTTACCCCGTTGAGGGAGCTGATGGCACGTAAGAGGTCTTGAAGATAGGTTTCCATCCAAGGCTGGCCTTCCAGAAAAGTCTGCCCTTTCAGCTGAGTTGAGATGTCAAATCCAACCACAATATCCACAAAACAATCTAGGATTCAAGGGAAAAGCATGTCTTACCAAATCAGCAAACTTTTACTTGACTGATTCTAGGCTCTTGGAATTTTTATTTCGATTCCAGGTATGAAGTTGGAAGACAAGAAAGGGAAAGGAGAATGGAGGAGGCTCAGAACCATTGTTTTATAACCTGTAATAGTATAAATGTATTATTATTTTTATCTGATGTATGATCTAGATGGTTCTATAGCAACCACATTTCTGAAAGATTTTATTGTAGTCATTGAAATAATCCCCTTTAAATAGGCAAAGTCATTTAAATATCTCTAAAGTATGTTGTGGAAATGTTAATACAACAAGAAACTCATATCATGCTATTTATCAACTGAGGTCTTTTAGTAGATATTAAATTTGAATAAATATAAGGGAAATGTAAAAACATTTTGCATATAGAAAATAATTCAGAATAAAATAAATCTCAGAGGACTTGTTTTGATGATTCATTTTTCCAAAAAGGGTCTCTAATTCCTCCTTTGGAACAAATAAAAACAAAACAAAATATTCTTGAGATTTTGCTTCGTTTAAGTCCTACAGGTAAAGAAAGTTGCAATCCAATCCTCCATATTTGATCATGTCAAGCCCTCAGCCCTTCAGGAAGATAAAGGTACTTCTATTTTTAAATCTAGAGGTAGTCGGAGAAGTGTTTCATTTAAAGGACTTTGCCTTTATCCTTAACATCAGGACAAATCAAGCATTGGAAAAATCAGAATGGGTTTGATGTTTTAAGCTGAGCTTCCTAAAGGTAGATAATTAAAGGATAAAAATCATACAACACACTCTTTTTCTTCAAGATTTTTTAAGTTGGTTAAACATTCCAACCTTTTACAGCAAACAACATGTACAGTTTGCTTGATACAATAAGTAGGAGTGAGTGCTTTTTGCTTTGCTTTGCTTAGATCAGCAGTTTTTCAGGTGTGTTTTGTATAGACAATGCCTGCCTACATTTCTTCCCAGATACCCTGGCTAGTTGGACATTTGCAAATCTTTGAAACCAAAATGTCAACTTCAGTTCTTAAAACAAGGACCATAACTTGATTTTTTTTTTCAATGAGAAAGGAGGTAAGTGAAGGAAAATAAAAGCTCTATTAGATTATCAATTTTCACCATGAGATTTAAGGTAAGTCAATATGTTATCAAAACATCCAGAAGAGTGGCCTTCTTAGTTTGCTATCTTTTACTTTATTAGAAATTCTCTTCTTGGATACTAGAAAAGCAGGATAAGAAAAAGAAAGCAGTTAGAAGGAAACATCAGAGTATGTCCTTTCCAAAAACCTCTTAAATTTATATCTTCTCTTGACTTGAGATTGAAATTTTTATTGTGGCATTGTTTTAACCTCTGGAAAGAAAACCAGTCAGTAACTAAGATAAATGATCTCATAATAATGTGAGCAAAGGAATAGAATTTAGCAAACACATTGTGTGAGCAGCCGGGTGTCTAAGTACAATAGTGATGAGGCCCTACTGATCGAGTGGGTTCCCAGGCAGTGGGCCCTGAAAATGCTACAGAGGTAACTGCCCTAAATCAGGAGCCCCTGGAAGTCTTGAGGCCTAGAGTCTTCCACATCAGAGTTGTACTTTGGAATGAATCCAGCAAAGGTGATTCAAATGAACTGGAGGCAGGGGTAGTTTTGGATGTGAGCTAGGGAGAAGGCTAAAATTGATTTATGAGCTATAATGAGGAATTAAACTAGGATAACAGAAATGGGAATAGAGAAGAGCAATAAAAGAAAATTAAGAAGGTAATCCACAGGCTACAGAGGAAAAAATTTTAAAAAGAGAGAGAGAGAAGTAAAAGTAGCATTCTGAGCCTTCATCTAGTCCCCCAGTATGGGTGCCCAGGGGGCAGGTCTTTGGGAAGACAGGAGGCTTCGTTTCAGGCATGGGCTGGCCATGACTCTGTTACTGCTAAATGAATTTGGGCAGATCTCTTGCCCTCTCTAGGCATTACTTTTCTTGACATGAAGATAAAGGGATTATGTATCTCAAAATAAAAACACAAAAGAACAAAAAAGCATAGATTGGACTGGACAGTCTTGTGGTTTTCCAGCCAGATCCCAAAGCTGATTCTAATTATCTGAGTCTTTAAAAAGAGTCCTTATAAGTTAGAGTTGGTGATGGCAGATTGTTAGTCTTAAGAAACACTGCTCAGAGGCTAGGGTGTATTTAGAAGATTTGAAGACAGATTCTAGTGGGGAAAGTGGGCCTGTTGGTAGTTATCAGCTGGGGAGGAGACAGATTTGTACGGGGTCTTTGAAATAAGGTGTATCTTTGAAGAAAAATAAGAAAGAATGATCAAGGAAATATAGTTAGGTACTATAAGAGTCCCAGTGTCTATAACTCCTATATCTGTTTTCTCCCTCTGCACAGAATTACGACTTTGTCCACTGAAGAACCACAACTTCCACCATTTGGTCTCCTAACACACGGGGGTGAGGGTCAGGTTTGACAGGGTCTCTGTTGTGTTCATTCTAAGAGAGCTGCAGTGGTGCCCACATGCATGTAACCCAGGTGAAGTCAAGAAGGCTCTGGCTCCTTTCCCACTTCCAATCCCACATGTGTTGCATGGTGCATCCTGTTGCTGGTTTCCTCAGCAGTTTCCCAAAGAAGCTGGATAACACCACCCAGTAGGGTGGGAGGGCAAACTCTCCATGGGATAAATGCTAACCAAGAGACATAGATGGAAAGATGCATCCTCTCCTTTACTCACATGCTGGCCTGGTCTGGACAGTGGTTCTGCAGGGTAATGTTTTGCACGGCCAATGTGCCAGTTGTGCTTTCTTAAGAAGCCATGGGTAGCTTGGCAACGTACCACCTTGTATTCACTTTCCCTTCTTTCCTGCATCTCTGCTACTCAGTCTTGCTTTACTTTATTGCACTTCCAATAAAGTATTAGCACATAAGCGTTGCTCGGAGTTCTGTTTCTAGAGCATCCAGCAAAAGCAGGAACATAAAGAGCTCCTTGTCAAGAAAAGTTGGAAACTATTTTCTATTTTACCCTTGTATTTCTCACATTCCTTGAATCAAATAAATCCTTAAGTTTCCTCTGACCTCATTCTATTCAAACAGGCCCTTTGATCCATCTGTCCATGATTACAGGTGCAAAAGATGAGAAGTACTCCTGACTCTTTTGCTACCTCCTCAGGGCTCCATGCCAAAAAGATTGGACATTCCCATCCTGAAAACTGTCCAAGTTTCCTCTAGGTAGACAGAGTAACCACCCTCCAGAGAAAAATCAGGAGAGTACGCTTGGGTGAAGGTTATAAATCAGACTTTGGAGTTTAGCTATGTAGGATGATTTGGCATATTAAATGTGAACATAGTTCTGATATGTTAAAATATTGAAATTTTGGGGTTGGGGGATATAGCTCAGTGGTAGAGCACTTGCCTAGCAGGTGTAAGGCCCTAGGTTTGATCCCCAATAAGGCAAAAGAAAAATAATAATAAATAAAAATAATAATAAATAAAATAATAGAAAAATAAAAATTATCTTCACATTGTCTAAACTGAGGATCTTAAGAAAATACAATAAAGTTCCTAAGCCAAAGAACCCTTGGTAAATTTTCTCCTACAAACTAACCCCGTTACTCCAATTTTTATAACAGAGATTAACAATAATGCTCAATAAGTGTAACAAGTTATTATTATAAGTTACACTTATTACACTTACTGAGCATTTACCAAGCACTTCCCACTCTTGGTCTCACTTGTCCTTATATAACAGGAAACATGCAGAATCCCTCATAATATGTTCATTTTGTAGAGGAAGAAGCTGTGACCTAGAGAAGTTTGCCCAAGGTCTCACAGTTATGACTGGATCTCATGCTTGGGATTTAGATCCAGGCTTGTCGGGAGTCCATATGTTGAGCCACCCTATTTTATCACTTCCTGGGTGGCCGATGATGACAGGTCATGCGGGTTACCAGTCCTGCTGCTAGACTGTGCTGTGCTGTTGGAAGTGTCAACTTAGCAGCAGGTGGTTTCCTTCGGAAGCAGCAGCTCGTGGAAACGATTTCAAGGATATTAATCCCTGACGTCCTCATCAACCCCAGCTATTAATTGGTGAAGCACAACACTTTGACACTCATTCTTTATACTGTCAGCCCCAGATAATCTGCACAATAACTACATCAAGAAAACAGGTTAATTTAATAAAAGACTAGGGTGGAAGAGGTTGGGATCAGACAGACTTAGGTTTCAAAATATGCTTTATCTATTATTCTTGTATGATCCGGACCGGACTACCAACATTCCTTTGAGTTTCAATTTCCATAGTTTGATTGATTGATTGATTGATTGATTGATTTTGGTGGTACTGGGAATTGAACCTAGGGCCTCAGACATACTAGGCAAGTGCTTTACCATTGAGTTACATCTCCAGTCCTTGTTTCCACATCATATAGGGTGTTAGGAGAGTCAATGAGATAATAACAGTTGAAGTTCTTAGAGCTCTAGGCTTGACCCTTCAGAGATGCTCAAAAGGATATTGATTCTCAGTAAGATCCTTAATATTTCCATGCAGTTGACTTTACTTTTGCATTCTGCATCACAGTCTACAATCGGAGAAACTCTTAGAGATGAGTTAGCTTTAAAAATGACAAAACAAAGACTCAGAAAAGCTAGTGACTTCTTCAAAGTTAGGCATATTTTTTTGTTAAGAAGCAGAGCAGATGGGAGTGTAGCTCAGTGGTGAAGTGTTGGCCTAGCATGTGTGAAGCCCTAGGTTCCATTTCCATCACCAAAAGAATAAGTAAAATGAGAAGCAGAATGTCCAGGCTCTAAGCTTAGTTTGTTTGAGTCACATCAAGTTACCGTCTCATTTGAGGATTTATTATATTGCATTAAAGAACTGGCATCCCTTAATATATTCTCATAGGCCTTTGAAGGTTTATCGGTGCTCATTCCAGACTCATCAGTCCTCAGCTCGTAGCTTGGATCCAAAGCTCTCACATTCCTGCTTGCTGGAGTAATGACTTCAAGTTTATCTTAATACAGAGTACTTTCCTTATTTAATTTTTTTTTTGCATTCACAGCTATTTCCTTTAAAGATAACTCATTCACTACTTGTAGTTTATATTTTTGTATTTTACGTTCCGCATGATTTTTTGTTATGCACTCAAGTAGAAACTAAATTGTTTTAAGATAATTTTCTGCCTAATAACTAGAAATGGATATTTCATGTGAAAACAGGAAATTGATGCAGAAGGTTTAGCCGAGGGAATCAGATACATTCCAAAGTATGAGTAGATCATAAAGCAGGAAGTACAAAGACAGTTTTTAGTCAATGGTGGGGCTCTTAACTGTAAACCCCCACACTGGGTCTTATAAAAGATGAGATTGGAGCTAAGAAGAACATTTATGGAGAGCATTGTTGATGATTGGGAGCTCTTACACACACACACACACACACACACACGAGATAATTTCCTCTAAGTCAAGAGAGAGGAGTGTTCAGAGATAACTTAAGCCTGGAAACTCTAAGGAGTGAGACACAGGGCTGTAATTTCCAGTGTTTACTGGGGCAAGTGACATGCTACTGTTCCTTGTGGAACTGATATGGCTGAGTATAAGAAAGAGGTATTGGGGCTCCTCTCATCTCCCATCCAAGAAGCCTATCTAGGGGCCGGTGAGTGGAGGGAGTACATACAGACCTCAGTAGAATAAAGCCAGAATCATCACCAGAGGCTCAGAGGCTGAGGAAGGGATCCTGCTTTATGAACCATCTAGAATTCAGACATATTTGACTTCCTCAAAGGAGCTACAGTTGAGAGATGCCCCCAGAAATGGATTCTTGGTGGGGAGGAAGGATGATGGGGGATAGGACAGAGGATCTTTGAAGGACTCACAAATGGACCCAGCTTTGGACATTGGCTATCATCAAAGAAAACCAATTCCTGACAAGTATTATCAAGTAAAAACTTCTATGGACCTCCTCTCCCTTCCCCACCCCATTCTGGAATGGCAAGAAACCAGTTTTAGCAAGGTGGGGACAGGGTCTAGGAAGAAAGGATAGCAGTAAAAGATGGGAACCATGAGCAAAATGTCAACCGTGTATGGCCTCTTCTCTGATGGCAGGTGAGCAGTCTGTGGCCAGCTGGAAAGTGGAATAACCTTGGATGAAGTTTAAAGTTTTAATAGCTGCATTGAGATAGACATATTAATCACCAAGAGGAGGTTCATTTATTTCTTAGAAATGATTAGGGGCAAGGGAAGAGCTAGCCCCCATGAATAAATTTAATGGGTCAGTGGTGGACAAAAATGAAGTGACTTTTACATTACATCCCAAGGTGTCATGCTTATTCAAAGCAAAGTTTAAATATGTGATTTCTCATTTAATCCTCACAGTGATCTTTTTAAACCAGGTGATGCTATTATTCACATTCCATGGGTGAGACAATTAAAGTTAGAGAAGTTAAGCAACCTGACCAAGAAAAATCGGCTGGAGCAGGGACTTTGTAGTTGGCTATCTGTCTGCAGAGGCCTCTTGATGTCCTATGGCTTTCTTTTCCTTGGTGGAAATTTGGAGTTAATGTTTACCAACCCGGAGAGTGCCTTTATGATAAGTAAAAAAATAGTTACTCTCCTTCAAGACACTTTACTTCCACCTATTGGGACAGTGTCAAAATATGCTAATGTGTTTAAGATATTTATTAGTTTCTGTGGTATAATTTCATAACAAAGATATGAATTTCCACATCTGTACCTATGGCACTTGGAGGTCCTGTAGGCTCAACTGCCAGGTAACCAACATCATAAGTCTTTACTCATTTGAAAATGTCCTTCAACCTCTGAAACCAGCCAGATTGTGAACAATGGCCCTGTCCTCACACCCTCTGAAGCTGAGGCTCTCCATTCTCAGAGGGGGCATGCTCCCCCAGGATGGAGGGTGAAAAAAAGATATAGAATCCCAAACATGCTGTTTCTCAATCTACAAGTCACAAAAATACTTGATAACTGTGAAAAAAATAATAAATGTGAAAACCAGAGGCACAAATCTAAGTTCTCCCAGCAACCCCAGGGGATGCACATAGAGCCTGAGGAAAATGTGACTGAAGACAGTGGAGAGATGAAAAATGAAGAACGTATTAAATACTTACTGCTCTCACCCCCCGAGGTGCAGATGTTGCGAACAATCCTTTTTTTGACTTTTTTCAGTTCATCAAAATTATGAACTGTCAACTTTTTTTGTGCAGTCCCAGTAATCTGAACGAGCTGCTGATCATCCACATCTCCAATGCCCACCGAGTAGATGTCAACACCTTTGCGTCTCAGCTCTTCAGCAGCCTGAGCCACTTCGTCTTGGGACTGGCCATCTGTGAGGACCAGCAACACCTGCGGGGTACCTGCATTGATCCTACTGCCCATGTCTGGCCTAAAGTAATGCCCCACCTCCCGGAGTGCAGCGCCAATGTGTGTGTATCCAAAGATCTGCTGGATGTTTTCAATCTGAAACGATATCTCCTTTTCACCGGTGAATGTTCCTAGTAGAAACTCTGGCCGGTAGGTATGGCTAAACTGGGCGGCTCCTATGCGCACTCTGTTGAGGCTGACATCAAAGTCTTGAACAATAGATGCTAAAAATTCCTTCATCTTCTTGAAGTCACTTGGGTGAATGCTATTTGAACCATCCATGAGAAAAACAAGATCTACTTTTTCAATTTCACAATCTACAAAGGAGAGGAATTGGAACAACAATGACAAAAACCAGAGTATTAGTTTTTCTTTCATCCACCAAAAGTAAATTAAATGTTTACAGCCACATAGAGACAATATTTCTGAAAGTGGTTTCTTATCTTAATGCTACTCTCTGGTCACATTAATTGGAGAAGGAAGTAAAAACAAATGATCAGTTCATAAAGGCAACACAGGCATGAACTACTCACACATCTCTTGATATTTCTCTTGGCTTGTCCATTTGGTCTGACGCCATTTTCTTTTCTGACATGCCAGAGAGCTGGGAATGGTGCTAGAAAAAAACTTTTTCTCATCTGCAATCTAGTCTTAACCCTTCCAGAAAGCCCAGGGAAAGTAGTAGCACAGCAAGGAAAAAAACCAAAATAACACATATCCATTGAGGAATTCAAACAGAAACAGATGGTTCACGTTATTGACTTGGCCTCTCTGGCCAGTTGAGCCAATAAATGTTTTTCTGGTTTATTAGGTCGAATCAATGGGAGGACTTAAGAGCATGCCTTCTGGTGTATATCTAGTTGATTTTCCTCCTCTTTCAGCCCTCTTTTTGATACGTAGGCAAAAAATACCTACCTGAGGAAAAAAAATATTTTTGAGTAAACAATTTAGTATGTTTGAGCTACTTCTCTGGTATTAATACAGCAAATACAAAACAAAAAGGATAAGAGGCCAACGAGTGAGTTATACTTGGCACACAGTCCTGTGTGATCCTTGGCTTTCTGGTAAGCATTATCATTTCCCAGAATTCCCCAGTGATCCCACCACTGACCCAACTTAATTACATCTCATTGTCACCTCAGAGAAGATTAAAGGTATCGGAGGAGATTCCTGCCGTCCAGATAAGGAAGACATCAAAAGAAATACAGGAGAGCCTTCAGGAATGGGTCAGCTCATTAAACTCCTTCATTTCAGATTCCAATAAAAGAAAGCAAGTACTGTTTTTCTGCTCAAAGAACTTTTCAATACAAAAATGCAGAGCCGTCTTTCACAGGGGACTCGAGAAGGACAAATCAAATTTTAGGAATTAACCACAAGGAGATTTGTCCTTGTTTTCTATAAAGAGGTCTGTCCCAGTGAAGACCCAGAAAGATTCTGTTAGTTTCATCAAAGAAAAAGATGGTAGTTGTGTTCTATGGATGCAAGGCATACGAAAACCAGAAAAGTTAAAATGATTTTGAGAAAAGAACGGCACCAAGATGTTGAAATTGTGCATTAACAGCCATTCATCTAATAAAAATAGTGGGTTTTTTTTTCCGTAAAATATGTCTTGGGAAAAATACTAAGACATTTTAGTAACACATAATCTCCCTCTAACCCCAAAGTGTAAGATGACATTTTAGATGAACTTGTGCCATATTAGAAATAAGTGAATAAACAGGGGATTCCTAACCATGGACACAAGAAGATTTCATGCTGATTCTTAGAGATAGAATTTTATTTCTTATGTAAACCAGGGAGAAAAACCAGTGGGTAGAATAACCTGTGATTTAATAAATAAATAAAGCCTGTTCCAAACTGGTGAATTCCCCATCATTAGAATAGTTTAGGAAAAGTGATCAGGAAGTTGGAGAAGGTACTTCTTTTGAGGGAGGAGGCTGAACAAAGTGACCCTGAGGTTTTCCCACGTTCTGGAATCTCAGAGTAGGGGAGTCTGCTGAAACAAGTTTGGCTCATTCTCTTCTCTGGAAAACTTCTCCCTTAAGGACTATCGCTTTGGCATCTCCCGCATTTGGCCCTATGCTAATAACAAGGAAAAACTTGATGGACAAGGCTTACCAACTTTTGAAGAGTTACAGACACTGGCTGAGACATCTGAAAAGATCCCCTTCAGGCCTCCAAAAGTCTCCACAAAGTAGTACTTATCTCTTGATCCTGCCATCGCTAACAGCTCCACAGGATTGGCACCAGCAATGCCCACAGCCAGGACGAGAATGCCTTTGTCCCGCAAGGCCTTTGCAGTGGCATTGAGTTTATCAGCATCGTGAGATTCCCCATCGGTGATCACGATGAGGACTTGGGGGACCCCCTTGTGCAGGCGGCTGCCCCTGGCTTCAGTGAACATGTGGTCTGAGAAGGCTAGTGCCTCTGCTGTGTAAGTGTTGCCCCCCATGGGCTGGTCATTCTGGAGCACTGAAATCACCTCCAATTTTGTGCCAAGATCACCCAGATAAAACAGTACCTCTGGGTCATCAGCGTACTTCAGGGCTCCAAACCGGACCTGGTTCTTTCCAACATCAGCTTTTTTCACTAAGCCAATCATGAAGTCCTTCATGATATTGTATTCATCGTAATCAATGCTGCCAGAGCTATCGATCACAAACACAACATCCAGAATTTCAATCCGCTTGCATTCTAGAAGAGGGAGGGAAGGAAAAATCAATATGGATTAGCTTTGGAGAGTCCCCAAACTGTTTTTTTGTTTTTTTAATTGCTGGTGTTTCCATTGCATGGGATCATGCTGAACATTAAAATATCAATTCCCTGGATAATAGAGACACATGCACTTTTGCACTGCCAATACATAATGATGATCAGGTAAGTTTTCAAGACCAGGCAGGTACGAAGGGAAACCTACCAAAGGTTTGGGAGGGGTGGAAAAACAAACACAAGATCATCGGGAATAAATTTTCAAAAAATCCTTTGGACTAAAAAACCCAAATCAAAGTTTCATGTAAATTTTCCCATATAAATGTTTCCTTCAACATGTGTTTTCATTTAAATGAATTTGTCTTTTTTTCTTTAAGGCTATAGGGATCTTGAGATCTTATTCCTAAGATAAAACTTTGAGGAAATAACCGAATAAAAATTAATTTGGCAATACTATATTTTTTTCATAGTTATGATGGCTGACTTTCAAGGTTACATTTTATCCCCCTTTGACCTTCCTGAAACATCTATTTATTTTCATATTGGGCGGCCACATGAAAAAAAAAAAAGCCCATTTCTCCCTTGGCCCAGTTTAATTGTCTTAGTATGACACTCTGAACTTCTTAAACCTGAGGTCAAGGCCATGGAAAAGTAGAGCAGGAAAGACCCCAATTAGTAATTCATGAGAAGCATGTTCCATCTAAAGGAGCTCATCTATTCTGAGTTCGAAGCGCCAACTCATCCATTCTGGAGAAGTTTTCTCGCTAAGAAGGCAAGTCCTTCTGACCTTACATAGTGCATTGTCTCTGCAGGCCTTAGAAAGGTATGATCCAAGTGTTAACTCATCCCTTCTTGAGAAATGGGACTGGGAGGAAGTACTCTCCTCCCCCTCCCCCTCCGAGAGTGTCTGTATCTCCTCCTCTGTGACCCAGTCATTGGCCATGTGCAGGACTGTTGAAAACCCCAGAGCCAATATACCTAACTGCTAATTGGAGACCTTGTGTACAGAGCCATAAACCAAATTCCAAGGAAGTCTGACTCCACTAAAGAAGGAGCTAGGTCCCTCTGGTCTTAGGCTGCCTGCAAATCTTGCTTGGATGACTCAGGGGACTGGAGGTGGGTGGGTAGATTGCTCAGCTTTGGAAGCTTTCAACGGGTTCATATTTGTTCTGGATGGAATTACCAGGGATTAAAAACAAGGTGTACTCCCCTTTCTACAAAACACAGGCCATGATCATCAAACCTTGTAGTGGGAGTTGGACAGAACCGTTACTTGAATGTCCCTCTCCTCCCCTAAAATCCCATTAAGATCCATCGCCCACGTAGACTTTTCAATATGCCTGCTGTTAAGCCCCTGGGGTCACAGGATAAATCGGCCCCTTCTATTTGTTGATCTGGTTTTTGTTTTGTTTTTATTCTGGAGATTGAACTCAGAGCCTCACACATGTCACAGGCAAGTGCTCTACAGCTGAGCTACATCCCCAGCCCTGAGCATTTGTTTGATGACTTCCATTACTCTGCAGCATCATAGGCAGAGATTGGGGACACTGCTCTTTACTTCCTTTGAAACATTCATTGTTCAAGTTCCCCTTACCACAGTCCTTCTTTATAATATTTAATGTATATCAAAATGTTTTCGTAAATATCTCCTTTGATTAAGTATTATTTTTAGAAATTACAAAAAGAAAAAAAATAGCCCATAGAGACTGGATACCAGGCTTAAAGACTAACTACCCTTTGTCTAGAAGTTATGCCCCTCCTGACTGCCTCAGAAACCCACATGTAATCTAGTGGCACAGTGTATGCAGTCTGGACCCCTCATCTTAAGATAGGGCCAGTTCTTTCTCTAACTCATGATGTAGAGCTCCCATGGGATCAGGCTGTAACTAGACTCCAGCTAGAATGAACTCCTTGCTTAGCACCTACCTATGCCCTGCCCTCCTCTTCTTCTTCTTCTTCTGAAAATACCTCCTCAATAAATCACCTCCACAAGAACTTCTGATCAGCTGGGAACCTGAGCTAAGACTTGGTATGGTACCACTTTTCTTAAATAAAGGATTCATCACCTCAGGTCTATTTGTCTAAAACAGGAATGAGACTAGACGAACCCAAATTGCTCTTGACTGTCTATTTAGTTCAACAGGTCAGTGCCAGGAATGGTGGCGCATACTTGCAATCCCAGTGGCTTGGGAGGCCGAGGCAGGAGGATCAGGAGTTCAAAGCCAGCCTCAGCAAAAATGAGGCACTAAGGAACTCAGTGAGACCCTGACTCTAAATAAAATACAAAATAGGGCTGGGGATGTGGCTCAGTGGTGGAGTAGCCCTGAGTTCAATCTCTAGCACCCCCAATATATATATATATATATACACGTGTGTGTGTGTGTGTGTGTGAAAAATCCTAGCATAAACACTTCAATTTAATGAAAATATTACGGGGTCCAAATAGAGCTCTACTTAATTCCAGAAGAAAATGACTCATATCCACATCTGGTGCTCAGATATTCCCACTCATGAACACAGGCATGCCTACCTTCATGGGGACTGCATATTCCCAAAACAAGATCATCTTCAATGTGCTGCAGGATGTCAAAATTCTCAACATAAAAAACCATCTCTGGCCTCCCACTGATCTCCTCGAGCTGGGTGACATTGGAGCCAAATACTCCCACAGAGTAGATAATGATGCCTTCTTGCCGGAGGGCGACTGCTGGGTCCTTTACTATGTCCTGAGCTTCACCATCTGTGATGAGGATGAGAAACTTCCTGACGTTGGGCCGGGCCCCCTTGGCGGGGCTGAAGTACTGAGACACGAAGGTCAGGGCGCCACCAGTCAAGGTAGTTTCTCCAATGTGAGCCATTTGGTCTATTGCATTTGAAATGTCGCTTTGGGTAGTGAACCTGTTGAGCTGAAACTCCTCCTTATTGATGTCACTGAACTGCACTACGCCGATTTGCACCCGATCTGCCCCAATCTGAGATTTGCTCACCAGGTTTTTCATAAATATTTTCATTTTCTGGAAGTTTTCAGGTCCTATGCTGCCAGAGCTGTCCACCAAAAACATGATGTCAGCTTTCATGTCCTTGCAGGCTGCATAAGAGAAATTAGCATGTTTATTCAAGACAACTCCATGCCAAAAAAGAAAAATAAATAAAGAAGAGTAAACAGGAGAATCCAAACCACAAATGATCTAGTGTGGAAGTTAAACACGTGCTTGGTAAGGATTATTAGTAGGTAAGTAAAGCAGTCTGCATTGTAGGATACATTGGGATGTTTAGCAGTATCCCTGACCTCTTCTCATTGGATGCTAGCAGGGCTTCATGATTATGACACCAAAATATCTCTAGAAGTTACCACATTCAACCAGAGGGGAATAACATCTGATTGAAAACCACCGACTTACAGATTTCATAAAAGTGCTATAAAACAGAAATTTAAGTGAACCCTAAGTACTCCTGGAAATCTGAAGTCACTTGATCATATGATACAGGTGACATCTAACCACATATCTAGCCTGCAGGGATTTGTTGGAGAAAGCTAATTAATTATTATTAGGGAGAATCCTTCCAAATATTTTTGTTATTTTTCAATTATATCAGTAATTGAACGGTATCAATTAGAACAACACTACAGTGGGCTGTTTTTTGTTTTTTTGTTTTTTCTAGAGAACAAACACGGTTATAGTTGCACAGATCAACAATTCTCAACTTAGCAATGTACATTGTTCCCCTTAACCAGCAATGTCAAACATCACCATGAAGGCGATGTGTGAGCTAAAGTCAAAAGGCAAGGGCCACCATTTCTCTCACCTTCTTCAGCACAGATTTCTTGGACAACTTGGTTCCTTATGTCTTTCAACGCATCAAAGTTGTGCACGTAGTACACCCTCTTCTCCTCTCCTGTGATTTCTCGTAGCTGTGTTTGGTTGGCCTCCTTGACCCCGATGGCATAGACACGGATGTTCTCCTCTCTCAGTCTATTGGCAGGCTCCAAGATGCTATCCTTGGACATGCCATTCGTCAAAATGACGAGATGGCAAGGCACTTTGTTTCCCCGCTGCTTCTTTGCTTTTTGCAACAACTTCAGTGTGAAATTCAGGGCTGCGCCCGTGTTTGTATTCCCACCCATCTGCCTGATGTTCTCGATGGCCTTTCCCAAATCGTGCTTGTTGGAGTACTTATTGATCTCAAATTCCAAGTCCCAGCTGTCGGCGTACTGAACAGCCCCCACGCGCACTTTATGGGGGGCGATGTTGAACATCCCTACCACCTCCGACAGGAAGGTTTTCATCTCTTGAAAGTCTGTGGCCTGTGTGCTCCCGGAGCCGTCAATGAGCAGATAGATGTCTGCTTCCTCTGTGTCCACACATGCTATGATGGAACCAAAAAATTGAACATGACATTAGGGAGTAAATGTGGAAGAGAAACGGGCACAGAGGGGAAGAAGGACAAGGATAAGCCACCACAGATGGAAAACGGTGTTTGGGTTTAAAAGGTTTGCTTTCCCTAGCTTGAAGGGGGG
>NW_026000240.1:32427250-32454252 GCF_001458135.2 Marmota marmota marmota
TTGAAGGGGGGGGGGGGATCTTAGCATCAGTTGGGCCAAATGAATGCTTCTGAAAGTTTGAGATGATTACCCTAAAAATTTTCTGCCACCCATCAAAATAAATGTGGGTGTAGTAAAGGATTAGAAAACTTAAAGCTGATCTTTACAAGTCACTTCTTCCTGGAGTTAAATAACTGCTTAGCCAAAAGTCAAGTGATATGTTGTGACATGAAGAAGGTGTTTAACAGGTCCTTGTAGACATATGAGCTCCCTTTCTTGGAATTTAGAGCAAATCATGTACTCCGCATCCAATCCTATCAATTAACTAGAGTTATGGATATTGTCAGCAAACTTATGTGTGAAAGATAATGATACTTTTATAGTAAGTGAGATGTAAACACTTATTATAGAATATATACGAACATGTGATGTGTAAATACATGCATAAAAATCTTTCCACAGCATCAATGTGTTTACATGTAGATAGCAAACCATAAAAAAACATTGCCCTTCCTCTCTCTTCTGAAACTTGCAGACACCAGAGTAGTACTTCATGACAAATTAATTAGTTTGTCTGCTATCCAAATCACACTTCCTGTTTATTCTGGAAATTGGAATTGGGGTATGAGGGAAGAAGATAAGGAAAGTGAAAAGTACAAAAAAAAAAAAAAAGAAAAGAAAGAAAGAAACACAGAGCAGGGGAAACTCAGGCTGCTGAGGCAGGAGGATTGCAAGTTCTAGGTCAGCCTGGGCATCTTAGCAAGACCCTGACTCAACATAAAAAAAAAAAAAAATGTAAAAAAGGTTGAGGATGTAACTCAGTGGTAGAGTACCCCTGGGTTCAATTTCCAGTAAAGGGTGGGGGTGAGGGAGCAGGGAAAAAAATAGAAAAGAGAGAGAAATAGCAAATGATGGTATTCCAGGGGGTATAGAGTGACAAATGGAAATGGAGCCACTCTATTGGAAATGAGAAGGGAAATCTTCTTTAGCTATGCTGGCACCGCAATAGATTTTATTCTCCCCTAACTGGACTTCACATCATCAAGTTAAAATAAAAATTAGGAACTCATTCTGCCCACCCACATCATTGTCATATTCCCACCAATTCCTTTTGCATATATAAATATTAGAAAGACAAGAAAAAAAAGCAAACATTCAAAAGACAAGAAAAAAGCAAAAGGTTCTGAACAGTCTTTCTCTCAGCAAGACTTTACCCGATTTGAGGGTTTCCGTGCGCTCTGACAAGACAGAGACGGTGTGTGTTATCTGGTTCCGCAGCTTCTTCAGGAACGTCTGGTTGTGGGCAGCCAGATCAGAGAAATTGCTCAACATGGAGACATACTGCTCGGCAGGGTGAGATGCTACCTTTTGCAGCTGGGTCCTGCTGGCCCCTTCGATGCCCATGGTGAAGATGGTCACACCCTCGCGCCGGAGGTTAACTGCTGCCTTGGTCACATTATCTTCCGAAGCTCTGTGGGTCACCAGCACCGCGATCTGGGACACACCCTGATTTTTCCGACTGCCTTTCTGTGCACTGAAGACTTCCTTTCTGATCTTCCTGATGGCAGCCCCTGTGTAGGCCTGCCCGGCCCGGGGAGACAGGCTCTGTATACGCTGGAGAACCTCTGACTTATTGACGCCTCTGCTCAGTGAACTGATCACTTTGGTCTCATTGCTGTAGGCCACAAGGCCAACCCTCATGCAGTTCTCCTTGATGTCAAGGGCAGAGACACTTTCTTCCAGGAATGCTTTAAGGTAGTCGAAGTTCTCCTGGCTGCCATTGATGGCTACATCCAACAGGAACACAACGTCAGCCACAGAAGGGCCTTGGCACACTGTGGTGGGCAAGGAATGAACAGGCATGATATTAGCTGGAGATGTGGCATTTCTGCTGAGCATCAGAAGACATGGAGAACATACACCAGAGCTTGGTTATCTGCTTAAAGAAAGAAGGAGGTGTGTGAAATGAGTAGGAAGCTGAGATCAAAAGGACCTGGGTTCAACTGCTGAATCTCCCAGTTTCAATTTCCTCAACTGTCAAATGGAGATACAATTCTCATCTCATAGAGATACTATGAGAATTAAATGAGATAATATACTTAGTATGTGACTAATACATAAGAGTCACTTGACAAATAGTAGCTGTTAAATATTAAAATCATTGAAGCATCATTACCATTATAATTAACAGTTACAGTCCAAGTATTACTAAGAATGGTAATGAATACACATGCACATTCAATTGCTTTATTTGGGAAAGATGTTGCTAATAAGGATTCATATTGTCATAGGCTTACCACAAGATTAATAGGTCATTAAATAAATCATCTCGAACTGATTTATCCGAGAATAATGTGAGTTTCCTATGCTACTTATTTGGACATGCACATTTGGAGCAAATTGTTTTTTACTGGTTCTTCCTGTTCCTCGTTTGCATGATGTTTATAACTCTTGGCCTTTCTAGGACAAGAGAACAGACAGCAGGCTGGCTGTGGAGATCGGGGAGAAACTAACTCAGAACAGGGCAGCAGGGAGGGAGGCATTGTGGGCTGACTACCTGGCTTGAAATCTGGAGACCTGACTTAGCTCTGACTGCAAATTGCACCCAGTTCCCTGGGTGAGGCCATATCACTGGTAAGGACACCTGTAGTTTCCTTCCTGCAGAATAAGGAGTTTGGGCAAACAAAAGTTGTTTTTTAGCTGTAACATTCTCTGATCACGGTTATGTGGCTTCAGGAATCATACATTTCTTTAGGAACAAAGTTACCTTTTAAATGAGCCAGTAATGAAACGATGTAACAACTAGAGCCCAGGGAGATAGCTTAGACTTAAGCTGAGGAGCAGGAAAGAGGGCATCCTGAACTTTAAGAAATCTGAATGAAGTGCAACATGAATAAGCAAAGCATGAGAATCAAGACCTGTGGGTATCATTAGATTTAAAATCTTCACAATTATCAGATCCTCCAGAAAACATGGATATTTAATATCTGACAACAGACACTAGGATGGCAATTTGTAAATCAATGGATGTGAAACTGATGTGATTCTGCTATCTGTGTATGGGGTGAGGGGGGGAGTTCATAACCCACTTGAATCAAAGTGTGGAATATGATATGTCAAGAAATTTGTAATGTTTTGAACAACCCACAATAAAAAAATTAAAAAAAAAAAAAACTATACATGAACACGCAGCCCATTTTGAGAAAGGAGTATTCAAAGAGTTGCAATCCTATCCCCCCCCCCCCCGTATTGATTTTTCAAAAGCATTTTATCATCACTCCTATATGTGCATCCCAATTTCACCTTCTACGAGGTGATCATTGACCATTCCTTCTCTGTACTTGGTTGCATCCTTGATGATCTGCGTCATGTTTGGGGAGAACATGCTGAGGTCTCTGACCGTCCGAAGGTTGAAGTGAAACTGAGATGTGGCCATGGCCTTCAGGTTTTCCTTGGAAGCCTTCTGCATCCCCACAGAGATGATTTTCACCCCATCTTTCCGCAGGGCCTTCGAAGCCTCTTCCACATCATCCTCAGATTCGGCTGAAGCCAGGACCACCAAAATAGGAGGAAACAGTTTCCTGTCTCTTTCATCAGAAGGTGCAGAGAAGTAGATCCTGTGAGCCTCCCGAAGAGCGTTTCCTATCCTCAGGGATCCACCAAGGAACCCAAAGTTCTTCTTGAGATGGTTCAGCATGGGGTTCCTGCTCCTGAAGGTATTCAGGTTGAATTCATTGTGGAGCATGTCACTGTACTGGGCCAGGGCCACGCGGTACTTGTTGGCCTCGATGGGGAGACTGTTGATCATTTTATTGATGAAAAATTTCACAAATGGGAAGGCCTTAACTCCCAGGTGATCAGAGCTGTCCACCAGAAACACCACATCTGCATACTCAGGGCCTGGGAAACCAGAAACAAACATGTAAACAAAGCGAAAACTTTAATGCCAACCATATAGGGGAAAACTTACTTTTCATTTCATTTTATTTTTTAAGTGCCTTCTCAATGAGCGGATTCATTGAGAGTCCAAAACTGCACTTTCTCTTAAGAAAAAGAAATACTGATTTCTTGGGCTGATTCTTTAAAAAAAAAAAAATATTTATTTTTTAGTTGTAGTTGGACACAATACTTTTATTTTATTTTTTAAAATTTTATGTGGTGCTGAGGATTAAACCCAGGGCCTCGCATGTGCTTGGTGAGCACTCTACTGCTGAGCCACAACCCCAGCCCTATTGGGCTAATTCTTTTACACAGTTTCTCATTTGAGCATCTCACAAAATTAAGCATCACTTTTGCAAAAAAAAAAAAAAAAAAATTAGCTAATTAGGAATAGGCAAATTAGAGAAGTAAAACATCATGGGTGTTTAGACTGTTAGTAGATAATTTCTCCTAATATATGTATTTTTGGCTTTCAGAATTCTATCTCAATTCAATCTCGACAGGATACAAATTTTATTTGAGAATCAGGCTCCTTCTAATTGATTTGAGTGTTGAAATCTGAAAGTCTTTCATTGTGATTCTTAGTTATGCAATGCAACAAGTTAACTTATAAACATATTAGTTTGTATTCTAAAGTATCAAGTTGATGAAATTTAAAAATACACAAATAATGAAAATACGGGATTGGCTTAATCTATTTTAAAGTTACTTATAATATTTTTGAAGACTTATATGATTGAGTGTCATAATTGATAAATTTATTTTCACATATGCAAAATATGATGGCACTAGTATATTTTAGGCTAAAAAAGGGATTATGGTTTTAAAAACAAATAATTTTTATATGAAAACGTAATATTTTGTTGAACTTCTAAAACTTCATTTAATGTTAGATTTGATGTTAGGTATCTAGAATTGTATATTTACAAGTAGAGAATCACAGGGGTTCAAACACTGATGTCATTTACTGGTGGTCATTTAGAGCAAGAGTTCTCAGTACCTAAGCATAAGATCCACTTCTTGTCCAGGGAAAAGAGGGGAATGTATGTGTGTTTACATGTACACATGTGTGGTTTATATTTAAGGAAAGACAGTGTGTATCAACAAGTAATGAATAAATAAATAAATAAAAAGAAATAAATATATCATAAAAAAAGTAATGAGACCCTGACTGTGTCATCAGCTAACTCTCTGAGCTCTGTCAAACCATCCAATATACTTGGTCTTTAGTTCCCTCTACTTTAAATAGATTCAACTAGAAACCACCTAAGGTTCCTCCTCCCTCTGAGATTCTCACCATCTGAAATGGTTACTATAAAAATTCTAATCAAATTAAAATAACTTCAATATTTTCTTTCCTGCAATTGCTAGGTAACCAGCTTTAGTTCTTTGAGTTATTTTGTTTTCCTTACAGTGGTCTGTCTGATCCAGACATAGTGGATAATTCTTTCTTGTCTCTTACATAACCTGATCCCAGTCCCACCTGAGGTTCCTGTCATGATCATACAGCATTGCAGAAATAAGTGAGGGCAATCAGACCTCAGGCTGGATGGCCAGGTGAGCCCTGCTCAGGGTGGCTCCACTCAGGACCACTGGGGACCTTTAGTAAATCCCTATATGTTGTACAGGGAAAGGAAGCATAGGTGATTGGCACGGGAGGCAGATTCAGCTTCCAAAAAGGTCCTTCGTTATGTCTGAACCATGAAATGACTGGGGGGAAAATTTGCCTCTCCTTTAAAAGTTGAAGACTCAGTGAGACATTGAAGGACAACATTTGCAGGGCAAAGTCTAGTTTATCTCTTTGTAAAAGTTGCTTCCAAGGTCAGAGACCTCAAGGAAGCTGTAAAAGCTGATGTAGGTGGTCCTGGACATGAACTGACCAGCACAAGAACCAATTACTTGATTAGGTAGTAAAGGTGGTGAAGGGCAAGTCAGGGTTTGGACTTTAATTCCATTGCACACAGATTGCTGACAGACATTAGACAGCTACGGAACTTTCTCTCCAGGGTGAAAGCCTGTTCTTTATGATAAACAGACTAGCAGTTTAAATTGGAGCAAAATCTGGACACTTAACCAAGACAACCTTTTGGCACAAATGAATTAGAAAGAGACATTCCAAATTTTCCAGGCCTGAACCTAATAGTAACAGAATTTTCATGTAACCTCCCAGAAGACCCAAAATGGGTTGAAACTGAGGACAAAATGACAACTTCCATATCTTTCTATCACTAACAAGGAATAAAGTCCAGAATTTTCAAAGGAACAGAGAGTAATCTTGAAACAAAATAAGTTGACCTACCATTCCCATCCTCGCTACTATGAAAATCAAAACAAAGTGATAGAAAACTTAACTTTTAAGTAGGTCAAACTCACTTATCATCTCTTTACTATGGTGAAAATTAAGGAAAAGAATTCTTTTCATATTTTTTCCTTACCAGAATCTTGGTTCACAGAAACATGGAAACAAGTTATTATGAGGAACAAAATCAGCCACATTTTCATATTATGTCCTGAAAAATCTCCAACTCGAAATCTGAAAAAGCAAAAATATAAACATCTATGGATGTTATTTATGAATCCAGACTCACATACACAACAGGACATGAAATGATACAATGAACTGGGTGTGACAGGGGACAAGAATGTCGGAGGTTTACTGACCTTCTAATTGGTGAAGTGCCTTTGAGAAAAATGAAGCATCATTTACAGAGTTGTAAGAATTTGTCCTGGTCCCCAGACCTGTAGAGACATGGCATGTTGGGTGGTCAGTCGGAGCAGACAGGTGCGTTCTAGTTCCAACGATATTATGTCCCCCTATTACTCGTTTCCCTGGACCCTTGTGTCATTCTCTGTTCACTCATTGTCATGACAATTCAGAATTCACAGTTGGGACACAGTCTAAAACCTGTAAGGTAATCTCATCATCATGAACATGTAGGTGTATTTCATCTTTGAATAATAATTATTTCTAGATGTGGTCAAAATTCCCTGTTTTCCCCTCTTCCTTGCTAATTAGAAAGGTAACTATCTCCCTTTATCCCTAAATTTGAGAGAAGACATACACACCAAAACAAAAAACAAAACAAACATAAAAAAAAAAAACTAAGCAGTGACTTTCCATAGTTCATGTCATGTCTTTCTCTTTAGAATGAGGAACATAATTTGTGTACAACTAACAAGCAAAGCATGAAGAAAGAGTTTTCCAATTCTGGCCACTCCTCCAGCATGTTCAGCTACCTTGAAATGTTCCTTTCATGGAACAAATAGGATATTAAGGATATTGGAAGTAAATATCATAATGAAACACAGATTGAGTTCATTCATTTTCCCCTTGAACAAAAAAATGAATGGATCCATTTCTGATGTGTTAACAAGCAAGGGTCTCTATGTCCTGCTTACTTGTTTACAAATGTATTTGCAACACTATGTATGGGTATCTTGCTCCAATTCAGACAGGGTGCTATTGTTTAATATTTTACCTCTTTAGAAAAGGGACCTTTGACATGAGAAATGCCATCCTATGGCTTTACCTAATTCTATTGTCACTCTGATATTCTGCAGTTTGGGACTTGGTTCCAGTCCTTCACAAGAAATCAAGACAACCTGAAGTTTTGAAGCTGTAAGCCAATCTATCAGTCCTATTCCAGTCTGTGAGCTGAAGGGGAATCTTAAGGGGTTATGTTTAGCTCAACTCATTCATTTTAGAGGAACTTAGGCACAAAGTGGATTGCCTAAAGTGAAAATCAAGTCATGCCATCCTGTATTTTTTTCCTATTTTATTGTGTCAAACAATGAATTATAAATTCTACCATTCATCAAACCTTACTCTGTGCCTGGCTCTGGCTACACATTTGTTCTATTTGACATTGACAGCAGCCCTAGTAACAAGCACTATTATTATTCTTATTTTGTAGATGAAGAACCAATTCCTAAAGGAGAAATAAATAACAGATGCAAAGTCACATTGGTAAATAGGCCACCGTTGAAACTGGAACTCACATCTGTATGCTCCTAAACCTGTCATTTAAAATTCAGCTACTCTGCATCCCAAACCCAATATTATGAACTTGCAAAGTGTCTCCTCATTTTTTTTTTTTTTTTGGTCTTTTTTTCTAAGGAATAGGAGTGACTGGTACTTGTTTGCATACCTTTGTGGTTTTGATTTTCAAAATCAAGGCTTCATACTATTTTCTTCTTTTTTGTTTATATTATGAGCTTCATAAATTTAGTGCAGTCTTTCAAGTTACAAAAGATCAAAGAGAAAGTGCTTTGGGATGAATCCATGAGATGAAAGATTTTAGCAGTCAAGATGGGAAGAAAACATTACTGAGCAAAGGTTAAGCACCTGGAGAGAGAAGCTAGTGTTAAATAAGGCCACGAGAGTCCCAAAGCAGCACATGGCATCTGCAAGTTTCTCCATGTGGATGGTGAGTACCATTGGTCCCTTAAAAGGTGAGTTCTCTGGATTAGTATGTTTATGCAACAATTTTCTTGCAGCCTTTAAACGGAACCCCAAACCGGCTATGCTGTAAGGCCACACAGTGTTGAAGCCCAGTGAAAGTTCTCTGGAGGTACTAGGTGCCCTACTTTGTATGAATGCAGCAATGGTGGTGTGTGTGGTAGGAGAAATGGTGGGACCCCATCCTCTGTTCAAGCTCAGGAGGCAGGGAGAATGAGTTCATTTTGTGGCCCACCAAGACAAGGATTGTGATCTCCATGTTATTCTACTGCCAGAAATGACCAGGATTCTCTAGTAAGTAGTATGACATTTGCATTTTTTCTATATCTGATCCCTTGGAGACAATAATGAGGGGAGAATGAAGGAGTTATTTAAAGCAATCAACATAAAATGTAAATTCATAATACTCTCCATCCTAATAGAACAAGGAGATTGATTGCCTCTCATTAATGTAACAAAGGCACGGGTCTCCTCCATCTGAGTTTTGTTGCCCTCCATCCATCCTAAATCAAGCAAGCTGAGGCCAAGGCAAGTCTTGTATGTGTCAGAAAATCCTTTTTAAAAATCTGGATCTCTGTAAACTTTCAGTTGAGAAGGTAGAATGTTTCTAATTTAAACCACAGCTGCAAAAGCAGCACAGCCACCCAGGTCTTGGCTTCAAACCCTGAATGTTCAGAACTTGTGTAACCCCCTCTCTTGAGGCTACTGAGAAGCAGGGGTTTCAGGGAGACTTCTGCCCTGAACAAGCCAACTCATAATCCAGGTCAGGTCTGCAAAAAAAATTAAAAATATATTAAGAGCTCGGAAGAGATACAAAAGAGACTTCAGCAAAAATGAAGATAAATGTCATTTTTTTTCTTTAAAATGAGGCCTACAGAGTAAATGATTTTTAAGTACCCATTTTTTTTTCTTCAGAAACAGAAATATTATCCACTGTTGCACTGGGTCTTTGCCACAGCATCAAAGATACTTGGCTGTTGGCTTATTTAGCACTTGATGTCTCACTACTTTGCTTCCTCAAGCCATTCTACTCCTCAGAAGTCAAAAAGTAGAAAGAAAAATATTCAAAGTGAGACTAAAGTCCACACTAGAATGCTGCAAGATAAGTCCTCGGCACACAACAGGCACAAATATTGGACCATTGATGGTCAGAGAAGCAAAACACACCAGCATTCTTGGAGCAAGCAAGTCACACAGTTTTCACTGTTCCTGCCATACTTCCTTCCAGTTGCATTTTCCGGAATCACAAATAGAAGCTTCATACTTGGATCACATTTGGAAATGGTCATGCAAGTGACCTTGCCACTTTGTAACATGAACAGTTTTCATGTTGAGGTGGTTGGCTGAGTGGAAAGAGCCCAGGCTATGAAGTCTCATCTCCTAGGTTCCCCTCCATCCCTGAACAATTGTGTGATGTTAGATACCACCACCTCACCTCCCTGAGTTCCTAACCTGAAGCTCAAAGAGTTACATGCTAAGTCCAAGAAGTGCCACATTTCAATAGTTCTTTGGCCTAACAACTATAACCAAGAAAAGTATAAGCAATTAAGCCAAGAGGTGAAACTCTGAGTGTATGTTTTGAAACGGCCTCATGGAGGAAGCTATCCCTCAGATGACCACCTGCGGCAGGTCCTAGGGACCAGCAACAGCACAGTTAGGGATCAGGTCTAGGCCACTGATCATTCCCGGCTCAAAAATTCTTCTGGGGTCCTTTAGGATTCTTTAGCACTCAGAGTGCAGGGGGCTGAGATTTCAACAAAAATCCACTGGAAATTAACTGTCCAACTAAGAAACTAGAAAACATAATAAATGCAGAAGAAATATAAATACTAAAATGCTAAAAATAAGATCAGAAATCAACAAACCAGAAAAGTAAAGATAAAATAAAGAAAATTAAGCTTTGAAAAGAGAAATCTCAGAACAGTCTGATCAGTAAAAAAAAAAAAAACCATATTGGTATTCTTAACAAGGCTCACCCTTGGAAGAGAGTATTTAACCAGAGCCCACCGCTGGAGTTTTATCAGAGCCTAATCAATCTGGGGGAAGGGAAATACTCAACTCCTGCCCCTTTAGTTATCCAGTTCTGCTAAAAGTTAGAGGGAACTGAGAAACATATGCGAAAGTCACAGTTCAGAGGCACAGGCTCCCTAGACCACTGAGACCTAAGCATAGGAGTATAGTATATTGCTCCTCTCTCTGTTTCTTACCACCATATTACTAAAGACCCAGTCACAGCCACTCCTTTTACCTAATATATCATATCCAGATATAGTATAAGACAAAACTAAGAGACAAAAAACACAATTTGAAGATACACAATACACATTAGAACCAGACTCAGATACGGTAGGAATGTTGGGATTATCAGACCAGGAATTTAAAATAACTATGATTCATATTCTAAGGGCCATAACAGATAAAATAGACAGTATGCAATAAAAGATAGACAGTGTAAGCAGAGAGATGGAAATTCCAATAAAGAACCAAATTGAAAAGCTACAAGTAAACACAATTAGAAGTGAAGAATGTCTTTGATGGGCCAATTGGCATGGTTGAGGAAAGGATCTCTGAGACAGAGAATATCTCAATAGAAACCTCCAAAATCGAAGAGCAAACTGAAAAAAAAAAGAGAACAAAATATCCAAGAATTTCAGGAAAAATGACTATGAAAAATGAAACATACATATAATAAGAATACCAGGAGGAAAAAGAAAGGAACAGAAGGAATATTTGAAATACTAATGACCAAAAATTTCCTAAAACTAATATCAGACACTAAATGACAGATACAGGAAACTTAGGGAAAACCAATTCTCACAATACTTTAAATTTATTAAAAAAATTTAATGCCCCAAACACTACACCTAAGCCTATTATTTTTTTAACTGTCAGAAATTAAGAAAAAAAATATCCTTAAAAGCCCTCTCAGAGGAGCAAAGATAAAAACTACAGCTGACTTCTCAGAAACCATAAAAGCAAGAGAGGAGTGAAGTGAAAATATTTAAAGTATTGCAAGAATTCTTTATCCTGCAAAATTATCCAACAAAGGGACAAGAAGATGCAATAAGAGGATAGTCTCTTCAGTAAATGGTGATGAGAAGTGGGATATCCACATACAAAAGAATAAATTTGGACCTTTATCTCACCGCACACACAAAGATCTAAATGTAAGACCAGAAACCATAAAACTCTTAGAAGAAAACGTAGGAGAAAAGTTCCTTGACATTGGCTTTGACAATTATTTTGGATATCACATTAAAAACTCAGACTTCAAAAGCAGAAACAAATAAACAATCCTACATCCAATGAAAAAGCTTCTGCACAGCCAAGGAAACAGTCAAAAAAATATAAAGGCAGCTGACAGATGGACAGGAAGTGTTTCTAAATGAGATATCTGATTAGGGGTCTGTCCCTTGGCATCCCATTGTCATGACAAAATACCTGAGGAAAACAACTTAAAGGAGGAAAGATGTATTTTGGTTCATGGTTTCGGTCCATGGTCATTTAGTTCTGTCACCTTGGGCCTTTGGCAAGGCAGAACATCATGGCGCCACTCTCCAGATACAGAATATATATATCCCAAAGCCACGCCCCCCAATGAACCACTTCCTCCAGCCACACCCTACCTGCCTCCAGTCACACTCAGTTAATCCCCTCAGGAATTAATTCAATGACTAGGTTAAGATTCTCACAACCCAATCATTTCTCCTCTGAACCTTCTTGCATTGTCTCACAGGTGAGCTTTTGGTGGACACCTCCTACCCAAGCCATAACCAGATCTAAACCATAACAGGAGTTAATATTTTAAAAATATAAATAACTCATACAACTCAGTATCTGATCACCTAAAGACATATAGAAATAGCAATAAATAAATGATTAAAAACAGATAACCTAATTTAAAAATGGCCAAAGAACTTGAATACTTGAACAGAAATTTCAATGGGTATATGAAAAGATGATCAACATCACTAATCATGAGGAAAATGCAAATCAACCCAATTAATATACCTCACATCTGATAGGATCACTTTTATTGAAATGATAAGAGATGACAAGTGTTGGTGAAGGTGAAAACAAGAGGGAACTCAAACACCAGAGGTTCCTAAAGAAATTAAAAATTGAACTACTATATGACTCAGCAGTTCCTCCTCTGGGTATACCCCCAAAGGAAATGAGGTCACTAGTTTTTAAAGATACCTGCCTCTATGTTCATTGTAGCACTATGCATAATAACCCAAGACCTATGGAAACCTAAGTGTCTGTCAACAGATAATGGGTAAAGACATTGTGATATATATTTATGTGAAATTATACATAATATGTATTATTTATACATATATAGTAGAATATTACTCATCCTTAAAAGGGAGATCCTATCATTCACTACAACTTGGTTTGAACTGGAGGACATTATGCTAAGTGAGAGAAGTCAGACACAGAAAAAAAGTACTGTGTGGTCTTGTATGTGGAATCTAAAAACGAAAGTTGAACACACAGTGATAGATAATAGAATGGTGATTACCAGGGGAGGGGAAGAATTAGGAAGATGCAGGTCAAAGTATAAAAAGTTACAGATGTATAGAATGAGTAAGTCTAGAAATCTAATATCAGTGAGGATAATAATATTAAATTGTACTCAAGACTTTTGGTGCTCTTGACATAAAAATGCTAACTTTGTGAAATTATGGCTACATTAATTTTCTTGACTGTCATAATCATTTCACTCTGTGTGTGTAGTACACCACACACACACACACACAATAAAAAAAGGGAAAGACCCTCAGACAAACAAAAATTGAGGGAATTTGTTGTCAGTAGACCTGCCTTGCATGAAATATTAAAAGAAGTTCTTTGGAGAGCAGGAAAATTATATAGATCAGATCTACATAAAGAAAGAGTAAGGGAGAAAAAATAACTAAAGGTTAAATAAAATCTTTCATTTTTTTCTTAATCTCACAGATAACCATTTATTCAAAATCAAAGCAATAATGTATTTCATTATGTATACTTATATCTAAATTTATGTACACTAATGTATATGTGAAATGAATGACAGCAAAGTTACAATGGACATAGGGAGGAATTAAGATTATTTTGTTATTATAAAGTGCTTCATTGCTCATGAAGCAGGATAGTATTATTTTAAATTGCATTTGAGTTAGTTGCAAAAGTATATTACAAACTTTAAGGCAACCACTAAAAATGGTAAAAGAAAATGTCTAATCATCATGCTAAGAAAGGAGAGAAATGCAATAAAAATGCTCCATTAAAACAACAAAGTCGGGGAGGAGATAATGGAAAACAAAAATAGAAGCAAAGAATACATGCATCAAATAGAAAACAGTAACAAACATGGTAGACATCAGTGTGAGTGTATCAATAATCCCTTTGAATGTCAGTGGTCTAAATGTACAATGTAAAGACAGAGACTGTCACAGTAGACAAAAACAAGAACTAACTAATGTTCTCTATAAGAAACACTTCAAACATGAAGACACATTTAGATTAAAAATAAATGGATGAAGACAGATGTACCATGATAACACAACCTCCAAAAAAACTGGAGTAGTTATGTCAATTTCAGACAGAGCAAACTTTAGAACAAGGAAAATTTTTAGGTATAAATAGACAGGAATTACATAATGGGGAAGGGATCAGTTCTCCAAGAACACAATGCAATCCTTTATATGCCCATGTCTGGAACAGTGTCTGAAAATAGTGTCAAAATACAGGTGAGACACCAGGTGCGGTGGCGCACACCTGTGATCCCAGTGGCTCAGGAGGCTGAGGCAGGAGAAGCAACTTAGTGAAGCACTTAGAAACTCAGTGAGACCCCGACTCTAATAAAATATTTTTTAAAAGGGCTGGGGATGTGATTCAGTGGTTAAGCACGCCTGGTTCAATCCCCAGTACCAAAAAACAAACAAACAAATGAGACCAAAACTGATAGAATTGCAAAGAGAAACAGATAAATCAACTGACCATAACAGACACATATAGACTATTGTATCCATCAACAGCAGAATACACATTCTTCTTAAGCTCACAGGGAACATTCACCAATACAGGCTACACTCTTAGCTATAAAACTAAACTTTAAAAATTCAAAAGAAAAGAAAGTACAAGATGCCTGCCCTCAGATGACAATGTACTTAAGGTAGCAATCAATAACAAAAAAATAATTGGACAAATCCCCAAATGCCTGGAGATTATATACTATACTTCTAAATAACACATGAGTCAAGGTTCAACCTCAAGAAAAATTTTAAAATATTTTCAACTGAATGAAAATAAAAACCCAACTTATCAAAATTTGTGATATTAGAAGAAATCAATAAATTGAAAACAAGAAATCAATAGAAAAAAATCAACAAAACCACAAAGTGATTATTTGAAAAGATCAATAAAATTGATACAACCCTAGCCAGATTAAGAAAAAAAAGAAAAAGGACACAAATTATCTACATCAGACAGGGAATATTATGAATAATTCTATGCTGCAAATTTGACATCTCAGATGAAATGGGCCAATTTTTTGAAAAACATAATCTGCCCCAAAACTCACACATGAAGAAATAGAATATTTGAATAGGCCTATGTCCAATAAATACGTTAAACCAATAACTAATTCTCCTCTAAAAGAGAAAACATCAGACCCACATGTGTTCATGGTAGGTTCTACCAAGCACTTAAGAAAAAAAATATACCAGTTCTCTACAATCTCTTTTGGAAGATAGAAATGGACAGAAACCATCCTTACTAGCATTGAAGCTAGCTAGCATTACACTAATATCAAAATTCAACGAAGGCATTATAAAAACACCTCAGACCAATACCTCATGTATACAGATGAAAAAATCAGCAAATCAAATCTAATATTGCATAAAAAGAATTATATTCAATAACCAACTGGAATTTTAGCAAATATGTAAAGTTGGCTTAACATTCAAAAATCAATTAACATAATAGATAATGTTAACATGCTAAGGAAAAGTCATGTTGAATGACACAAAAAGCATTTGACAAAATCATGCATTCATTCATGATGAAAACTCTTAGTAAAACTAGAAGTAGAGGGAACCTCCTCTACTTGATAAAGAATATCTACACAAAACCTACACCTAACATTATACTTCAAAGGTGAGAAACTAGAAGATTTCTCATCAAAATCAGAAACAAGGCAACAATTACCCCCTTAAGTATTGCTTTTCAACGTTTAATGGGAGTCCTAGCTAATGAAGTAAGACAAGAAAAGGAAACAAAAAGTAGATAGATTGTAAAGGATGAAACAAAATTGTCTTTGTTCATTGGTGACATAATTGTCTATTTTGAAAGAAAAGACAAACAATATTAAACAATTATTGCAAGTTTTCAGAACATAAAGTTAACATGCAAGAGCCAATAATTTTCCCATATACCAGCAACAATCGGAATCTAAAATTAAAAATATTGTGCCACTTACATTAGCATCCCCAAAATGAAATTCTTAATATCAGTGTTCAAATTAATGATTTTTAATCATAAAAGTAGAACAAAATTCATGCAAGATTATATGGGGGAAAACTAAAAAATTCTGATAGAAATAAAAGAAGAGCTAAACAATTGAAGAAAGATTCCATGTTCATGGATAGGAAGACCCAATATTTCCAAGATGTCAGTTCTTCTCAACTTGTCCTGTAGACTCATGCAATCCAAATTAAAATCCAAGCCAAGTTATTTTGTGGGTTTTGACAAAACGATTCCAAAGTTTATATGGAGAGGCAAAATACCCAGAATAGCCAACACAATATTGAAGGAGAAGAGCAAAGGTCTGACACTATTTGACTGTTAGACTTTTATAAAGCTACAGTAAATAAGACAGTGTAGTATTGGTACAAGATCAGTGTACCAAACAAAGAGTCCACAAATAGACCCACACAAGTATAGTCAACTGATCTTTGACAAAGAAGCAAAGGCAATATGATGGAGCAAAGATTACCTGTTCAACAAATGCTCCTGGAACAATGGAACATTTATATGCAAAAATATATATATATATATAGATTCATATATGAAGAGAAGCTACAGATTGGGAAAAAGTATTTGTAAAAAACATATCTGAAAAAGGACAGTTATCCCAAACATGCAAAGAACCTTTTAAAACTCAACAATAAAAAACAGACAACCTAATTTTAAAATGGGCCAAAGACCTTTTTAACAGATAACCCATCAAAGAAGCTATGTAGATGGCAATAAACAGATGAAAAGACGTTCCACATCATATGTCATTAGAGAAATGCAAATTTAAACAAGATCCCCCTATACATCTATGGACAAAAATTCAGAACACTGCCAATATCAAATGCTGCTAACAAGAATATGGAGCAGCAAGAACTTTCATTCATGAGTTGAAAGAGTGCAAAACAGCACCGCCATTTTGCAAGACAGGTTAGTGGTTTCTTACAAAACTAAACATATTCTTACCATATAATCCAGCAATCATGCTCTTTGGCATTTATCTAAATGAGTTGAAAACTTATGTTCACACAAAACCCTTGAGTGTGGATGTTTATAACAACTTTATTTGTAATCGTCAAAATTTGGAAGCAACAAAAATGTTCCATAGGTGAGTGGATAAAGGAACATTGGTGCATTCAGGGAACATCATCCAGCACTGAAAAGAAATGAGTGATCAAGTCATAAAACGTCATGGAGGAAACAAATGTTTTACTAAGTGAGGAAAGAAGCCAATCTAAAAGGCTATGTACTATATGGTTCTAACTACCTAACATTTTGGAGAAGAGAAAATTATGGAGACAGTAAAAAGATTCATGGTTGCCAATGGTTAAATGGTGGGAGAGATAAATAGGCAGACCATACAGGATTTTCAGGGAAGTGAATCCACTCCAATGCTATAATGTTAGGCATTCTAAATTTCTAATTTGGCCAAACCCATAGAACACCATCAAGAGTGAGCCCTAATGTAAACTGTGAACTTTGGGTGGTAAGGATGAACCATTGTAGGTAGGTTGATCAGTTGTAACAAAAGTTCCACTCTGATGAGGAGGTTGATGATGGGGGAGGCTACTGTGTATGTGTGGGCCAGGGAGCTGTGGGTACTCTCTGCATCTTTAGCTCAGTTTCTCTGTGATCTTGAAACTGCTCTAAAATATAGTCTATTATTTAAAAAAAAGCAAATGGATAATAAACATACGGTTCAGAATGGGATTGGGAGGAAACTCATCATAAACCTCTTACTGTTGACATTCCCGTTTTCATATAAGTAGGGGTTTGTTTTTTATTTTATTATTAAGAAATAGGCAAATAGCCAGGCAAGGTGGTGGATGCCTGTAATCTCAGTGGCTCTGGAGGCTGAGGCAGGAGGATCGCTAGTTCAAAGCCAGCCTCAGCAAGGCACTAATAACTCAGTGAGACCCTGTCTCTAAATAAAATACAGAAAATGGCTGGGGATGTGCCTCAGTGGTTGATTGCCCCTGAGTTCAATCCTTAGTACCAAAAACAAAACAAAACAAAAAGAAATAAGCTAATAAACAAGAGCTTCTTGCAATGACCCATAGTTGAGAATGTATAATGAACTAAAGGTTACAATCAATCCAATTAATGTACATAAAAATAATCACATTTTAAAATTAAATACTGTTAGTGGAAAGAAAAAGATTAGGCAGTTAGTCCAAGAGCCAACTGAAATGTTGAGAGTAGTTTTGGAACAGTCACAGGGAGAAATTCCCCTCAGAGGCTCTGTCATGTGTGATAATTTTATAAGGAAACTGAGAAGGAAGGAGAGAGTTTTGACCCAAAAAAGAAAAAGAAAAAGAAAAAACTTTCCCTGCATCTGTAACTCCCCATGACATCCAGCAAGACCTAATTAAAGGAACTCAAAGAAATAAAATTTCAACAACAAAAATACCACCTACTAGTCATCACGATCCCCAAGGCACACATTTCTAGCTGTTCACCAAAAACGTGAGCTGCCCTTTCCATACTGTGAAGTTGATGCTGAGCCATCGCTACCAGCCCCCCTGCAGGTTCAGTGCTGGAGGTCCATCCTGGGGAAGGTTAGCAGAAAACCTCCCACAGGATGTCCCTCCAACTCCTTTGGTCTTCAAACTAGCTGAGATGGATGCAACCTTAAAGCACCAAAAGTTGAAGAGCAGGGCTACTCTCAAGGTGGGGATTCAAATGTCTGGGTGGAGAGGGGCCTGTCCTCCAAATGCATGTGCCCATCTACTTCTCTTAAGTGAGTAACAATTTAACTTATTATTGGGTGTGAACCAGTATACATTTGGGCGTTTATTTGCTATAGCCAATGCAGCCTCCAGCTGATGGTAGGATAACGTGAACTAGTAGGGACAGGAAAGGAATTGTGAGCACTGAAGCCTTGTGCACACTGGAGGAGTAGAACAAATTCCTGGGTGACGATGGCAGAAGATGGAAAGAGGGTGACTAAAAATGGCTTGGCAACCCTCGGTGCTGAGGTCATTCCTTAATTACACTAGATCCAGATGTAAGGCAGTGTGGCCTGGTAGTTAAACTTCATAGGTTCTAGCATCAGACTGTCTGATTAAAATCCTGGTTCTGTGCCCCAGGGTTGCATGATGAATAAGTAATGTAATCATGTTGAGTCTGTCTTTCATCCATAAAATGGTGTGAGCCACCATACCCACTTCAAGGAATTGTTCTGAGATTCAATGAACTGACCTTTGCAAAAAAGTTGGTACATCATCTACTTTGCAGTGGATATTAAATTAGTGTTAGCAGGTATTAGTTTTATTCTTGTCGTTGTTGCCTTTATAATAGGACAGCTTGTGAGTAATCTAGAAAAGTCACTCACTGAGGAATACCCTGGAGAGAAACTTTACTCCCTGTTCTAAACTCTATCTCCTCTACTCTTCCAAACCTTAACACATAGACAGATTTGTATAGGTATAACATTTGGCACCTTCTTGAGCTCTTTTATAGCTATTTTTTTTCTGAATCTTAATAGTATTCCATGAGAAGCAGGTAGGAATTATCACTCATTTTTACAAAATGGATCCACTACAGTGCCTTTCCCACTACATCACATTGCTTTCCTTGAGGCAAAGTTTTGCATGATATCCAGTTCTCTGTAGATGAAAGAATTTTATCTAATGTGTCAGAATGTACCTGATAATCTATTTTTACTGGTAATTATTTCTTTGTCTTCTTTTTCAATGAATGGATACTAACTGCTGTGGATTTCTGCCGCTGACAGCTGATCCCATTAAATCTGAACAGAGGATCTGTATCTCCAAGTTGCTGTTTCCTGTATTTGGCCAGAGATACAAAAGGGCAGCCACACTAACAGAATTCACAAAAGCCAATGATGACATCAGCGGGTCTGAAATCTGACCAGTAATACCCGGGAGGACCGGAGGGGTAATAAAATACATTGAGTCACTGATAAAATATTCATTAATTTCAGCTAAATCAAAAGCATGCCTGGTTTAGGATGGTAGGAAGTAGGAACTAGGTCTAACTGTTCTTTTTTAGTATACTAGTGGTCAAGTCTAACTATCTGCTAAGTGTTGACCTCCTAAGGTTCACATTTGGAAAAGCAAGATGTAACTAAAGAGATTTACACATAGAGAATCATTCTGAAGTTGCCTTAGATTTTTGTCTGTCAGTACAAGGATTAGGTAACTTTGAAAAATATTTTGGTTTTGCATGGAGCCAAGAAAGTAGAGAGTGATATATAAGATTCCTGGCTTGATTGAATATAGTTCCTGGAATGAATAAGAACAGCTAATATTGAGCACTTACTATGTGCCAAGCATTATTTTAGAAGTCACACAATTTTCTCAACAAATGAGTATTAATAATTACGAGGCCTGTTTTACAGATACTATTAAGGAACTTGCCAAAAGTCATATACAGCTATTAATTGGTAGAAGTAGAAGTAGAATCAGTCAATCAATTGAATGTGAATATAGCATCCCCAGCAGTAGGCCTATGTGAAGAGCAATAGAAGACGTACTATCCAATTATGGAGCGGTACCAAACACACAAAACAATTACAGAAAAATTGACTGTTAAATAGTGCAGAGTTGAATACCACTGCCATCTCAGTAAATGGTACTGCTACTCACCAAGGCACCCAGGCTAGAAACAAAAGTCATCTTTGATTAATTTCTTTCCTTAACTATCCTGAGTAAATACTTCTGGTTTTACTTTTAAAAGGTAGATCTCAGATCCAGTCAATTCTAAACATCTTTTTTTTTTTTACTTCCACCTTATTCTAATGCATTGTGGTGTCACCTGGATTTTAGTAGAAACCTCCTATTTGGACTCCTTGCTTTCACTCTTGTCCAGCTGATTTATTTTTTATTTTTATTTTATCCAGAGTATTTTATTTTAAACTAAAAGCAAGATCTTATCACACACCTACTCAAAATTCCTTACTGTGACCATCAAGGCCTTACATGATCTGAGCCTTACTCATCCTCCAATCTCATTCTACCCTCCTTCACCCATCACCTTCAGTGATCTTGCTCGTCCTTGTACAGGACAAACTTGTTCTATTTCAGAAACTTTGCATTTTCTGCTTTCTCAATCTCTGTAGGTGTCTGGATAACTATTATGTCCTCTTTCAAAGGACTTACAAATAAACAAGTAAATGAATGAATAGGTGACAGATGGATGAAGGAAAAGAAATAGGAGTTGGGTATGGTACAGGAACAGAAGGACTCACAAAGAAGATGAGACTTGAGTCTGACTTTGAAGAATGGTCAAAATTTGGAGCTCAGGCTCCTGCATAGGACCACCTCTTCTGACCAGAAGACCCCTGCCGGAGCTCAGACCTAGCCTAGATCCACCTCCGCCCACCTGTGCAGGATCCAGGCCTAGGATAGGTCTGAGTCTGCCACACACACCCCTAACCTGGGAGCCCAGGACTAACCCACTTCCATCTTGGGATGCTGCAGATGTTTCCATGACCTTCCCTACGCAGTATCCTCTACTTTTCTACAACAGACGGGGCCTAGAAGTAGCTGCATCTTGGAGCAGGCATCCTAAAGACAGTGTAAAGCCCACCCTTTCAGCCCCATTTCTGAAAGACATGCATCCATCTTGGGGCACCTCCACTGCTATCTCGAGTTACCTCTCATATTGCCACCACCACCTTAATTTTAGTTGCAGTAGCATACATCAAGGGACACCGGCAGCATCTGAAAGCTCAACATCAAGGTGAGGTACAGATAATCTGCATGAATACTACAATATTATAGGGTAGAAAGTGTAATGTCTCAGATCCACAGTGCCAGAAAGGAAGCACATAGACAATATGAAAAAAATAAGGGAGGAAAGTGCCCCAAAGTGACCAGCTGTCCCTCTCCTTTGTCTATACCCAAAGGACTTAAAAACAGCACACTACAGGGACACAGCCACATCAATGTTTATAGCAGCACAATTCACAATAGCTAAACTGTGGAACCAACCTAGATGCCCTTCAGTGGATGAATGGATAAAATAAATGTGGTATATATACACAATGGAATTTTACCCAGCAATAAAAGATAATAAAATCATGGCATTTGTAGGTAAATGGATGCAGTTGGAGAAAATAATGCTAAGTTAAGTTAGTCAATCCCCAAAAAAACAAATGATGAATGTTTTCTCTGATATAAGGTGACTGGTTCATAGTTGATAAGGAGAGGGAGAATGGGAGGAATTGGTGAACTCTAGATAGGGCAGAGGGGTGGGAGGGGAAGGGAGGGGGCAGGGGGTTAGCAATGAAGGAGGAATGTGATCGACATAATTATCCAAAGTACATGTATGAAGACATGAATTGGTGTGAACATACTTTATTTACAAACAGAGATATGAAAAATTGCTCTATATGTGTAATAAGAATTGTGATGCATTCCGCTGTCATGTATTTAAAAAAAAAAACTAATAAAAAATATTTAAATTAAAAAATAAAATAAAGAAAAGAAAGAGAGACTCTGAAAAAAAAACATCAGAAATCCTTGAAACAAAGAAAACAATAAACCAAATAAAAAACTCAATAGAAAGCATCACCAACAGACTAGGTCACGTGGAAGACAGAATGTCAGATAATAAAGACAAAATATACAATCTGGAAAATAAAGTTGACCACACAATGAAGATGATAAGAAACCATGAGCAGAAAATTCAAGAATTATGGGATAACATAAAAAGAACAAATTTAAGACTTATTGGGATAGAGGAAGTCACAGAGATTCAAACCAAAGGAATGCACAATCTCTTTAATGAGTTAATATCAGAAAATTTTCCAAGCATGAAAATGAATTGGAAAATCAAGTACAAGAGGCTTACAGGAAAGCAAATGTACAAAATTACAACAGATCTACACATTACAATGAAAATGCCTAGCATACAGAATAAGGAGAGAATCTTAAAGACTGCAAGAGAGAGGAATCAGATCACACTGGGAAACCAATTTGTATTTCAGCAGATTTTTCAACCCAAACCCTCAAAGCCAGGAGATCATGGAATAACATATACCAAGCTCTGAAAGAAAATGGATGCCAACCACGAATCTTATATCCAGCAAAATTAAGCTTTAGATCTAAAGATAAAATAAAAACCTTCCGTGAAAAATGAAAGTTAAAAGAATTTACAACTGGAAAGACTGCACTACAGAAAATCCTTGGCAAAATATTCCATGAAGAGGAAATGAAAAACAATAATGAAAATCAGCAAAGGGAAGTATTACACTAAGGGAAAAACTAATCAAAGGAGAAAACAAGTCAAGTTAAATATCAAGATTAAACAAAAATGACTGGGAATACAAATCATGTCTCAATGATAACCCTGAGCTCTGGGATTGTGGCTCAGAGGTAGAACGCTCACCTAGTATGTGTGAGGCACTGGGTTTGATCCTTAGCACCACATAAAAATAAAATAAACATATTGTGTCCACCTATAACTAAAAAATAAATATTAGGAAAAAAACCCCGAATGTTAATGACCTAAACTCACCAATCAAAAGACATAGACTAGCAAATTGTATTAAAAAAAAAAAAAAAGACCCAACAATATGCTGCCTCCAAGAGGTTCATCTCACAGGAAAAGACATCCGTAGACTGAAGGTGAAAGATTGGGAAAAATCATATCACTCACATGGTCTACAGAAGCAAGCAGGGATTTCCATCCTCACATCAAATAAAGTAGACTTCAAGCTAAAGTTAATCAAAAGGGATTAAAAAAAAGGACACTACATACTGCTCAAGGGAACCATACACCAACAAGACTTAACAATTATAAATATATATGCTCCAAACAATGGAGCATCTACATTCATCAAACAAACTCTTCTCAAGTTCAAGTGTCAAATACCACAACACAATAATTCTAGGTGACTGTCACACACCTCTTTTACCACTGGATAGATCTTCCAAACAAAAGCTGAACAAAGAAACTACAGAAGAACTCAATAATACAATCAATAACTTAGACTTAACTGACATATATAGAATATTTCATCCTTCAGAGAGCAAATATACTTTCTTCTCAGCAGCACATGGATCCTTCTCTAAAATAGACCATATACTATGTCACAAAGCAACTCTTTGCAAATACAAAAGAGTAGAGATACTACCCTGCATTCTATCAGTTCATAATGGGATGAAACTAGAAAACAATGATAAAATAGAAAATAAAAGCTACTCTAACACCTGGAGACTAAATAATATGCTATTTAATGAACAATGGGTGACAAAAGACAAAAGGAGAAGATTAAAAAATTCTTAGAGGTAAATGAGAACACTGATACAACATATCTAAATCTCTGGGACACTATGAATGCAGTACTAAGAGGAAAGTTCACTGCATGGAGTTCATTCCTTAAAAGAAGAAAAAGTCAATAAATAAATGACCTAGCATTACATCTCAAAGCCCTAGAAAAAGAAGAACAAATCAACACCAAAAGCAGCAGAAGACAGGAAATAATTAAAATCAGAGATGAAATTGAAACAAAAGAAACAATTTTTTAAAATTGACAGGACAAAAAGTTGGTTCTTTGAAAAATAATTGACAGACCCTTAGCCATGCTAATGAAGAGGAGAGAGAAAACTCAAATCACTAACATACATGATGAAAAGGATATATCACAACAGACACTACAGAAATACAAAAGATAATTAGAAATTATTTTGAAAACTTGTACTCCAATAAAATAGAAACTATTGAAGGAATCAGCAAATTTCTAGAGTCATATGATTTGCCCACATTGAATCAGGATGTTATCCACAATTTAAACAGAAAATCCCAGGACTGGATGGATACACAGCTGAGTTCTACAAGACTTCTAACAAAGAACTAATACCAATACTTCTCAAATAATTTTGTGAAATAGAAAAGGAGGGCGCACTTCCAAACTCATTCTATGAGGCCAGTATCACCCTGTTTCCAAACCAGACAAAGACATATCAAACAAAGAAAACCCCAGACCAAGATCTCTAATGAACATAGATGCAAAAATTCTCAATAAAATTCTGGCAAATTGAATAAAAAAAACATATCAAAAAGATAGTATACCACAATCAAGTAGGGTTCATCCCAGGGATGCAAAGTTAGTTCAACATACAGAAATCAATAAATGTAATTCATCACATGAATAGACTTGAAGATAAGAACCACATAATCATCTCAATAGACATATAAAAAGCATTCAACAAAATATAGCACCCTTCATAGTGAAAACACTAGAAAAACTAGGGATAGCAGGAACATATCTCAACATCTTAAAAGCCATCTATGCTAAGCCCCAGGCCAACATCATTCTAAATGGAGAAAAGTTGAAAGCATTCCCTCTAAAAACTGGAACAAGAAAGGGATGGCCTCTTTCACCATTTCTATTTAACATAGTTCTTGAAACACTGGCCAGAGCAATTAGACAGATGAAGGAAATTAATGGCATACAGATAGGAAAAGAAGAATTCAAACTATCACTATTTTCTAACGACATGATTCTATACCTAGAGGATCAAAAAAATTTCACCAGAAAACTTCTAGAACTAATCAATGAATTCACCAAAGTAGTAAGATATAAAATCAACACCCATAAATCAAAGGCATTTCTGTATATTTGTCAAATCAGTTACAAATCCTCTAAAAGAGAAACAAGGAAAACTACTCCATTTACAATAGCCTAAAAAATAAATCAACTTAACAAAAAAAGAGGTGAAAGACCTCTACAACAAAAACTACAGAATGATAAAAAAAGAAATTAAAGAAGACCTTAGAAGATGGAAAGATCTACCTTGTTCTTGGATAGGCAGAATTAATACTGTCAAAATGACCACACTACCAAAAGCACTATACAGATTTAATGCAATTCCAATCAAAATCCCAATGACATTCCTCATAGAAATAGAAAAAGAAGTTATGAAATTCATCTGAAAAAATAAGAGACCCAGAATAGCTAAAGCAATCCTTTGCAAGAAGAGTGAAAGCAGGTGGTATCTCTATACCAGAACTTAAACTATACTAGAACAATAGTAACAAAAACAGCATGGTATTGGCACCAAAATAGACTATAGATGAATGGTACAGAATGGAGAACACACAGACAAACCCACGTAATTACAGTTAACTTATATTAGAAAAAGGTGCCAAAACATACATTGGAGAAAAGATAGCCTTTTCAACAAATGGTGCTGGGAAACTGGAAATCCACATGCAACAAAATAAAATTAAACCCCTATCTCTCACCATGCACAAAACTCAACTCAAAGTGAATCAAGGAGCTAGGAATTAAACCGGAGATACAGTGCCTAATAGAAAAAAAAAGTAGGCCCAAATCTCCATCATGAAGTATTAGGCTCCAACTTCTTTAATAAGACTCCTATAGTGCAAGAATTAAAATCAAGAATCAATAAATGGAGAACAGGCGCAGCGGCCTGCTGAGAGGCAGAGCCGCCCCCTCCCCCCGCGCCTGCAAGGTAGGCAGAACTGTGACCACTCACAGAACAGGCCCAGCGGCCTGCTGAGGGGCAGAGCCGCCCGCTCCCCCCGAGCCTGCAAGGTGGGCGGAGCTGTGACCACCGATGGAAAAGGCCCAGTGGCCCGCGGAGAGGCAGAGCTGCCAAACACGCCTGCAAGGTAGGCGGGCCTGCGACCCACCGGCAGAACAGGCACAGTGGCCTGCTGAGAGGCTGAGCCGCCCCCTCCCCCACGCCTGCAAGGTAGACGGAACTGTGACCACCGACCGAAAAGGCCAAGTGGCCCGCGGAGGGGCAGAGCTGCCAACCACGCCTGCAAGGTAGGCAGAACTGTGACCACCGGCAGAACAGGCCCAGCGGCCTGCTGAGGGGCAGAGCCACCCCCTCCCCCCCTTCAAGGTAGGCGGACCTGTGACCCACCGGCAGAACAGACCCAGGATTCCGCAGAGGGGCAGAGCTGCCCCACGCGCCTGCAAGGTAGGCGGACCTGCGACCACCAACAGAACAGGCCAGACCTGCAACTGACAGACAGAACAGGCCCAGCGGCCTGCAGAGGGGCAGTGCCGCTGCCTGCGCCTGCAAAGTAGGCAGAACTGCGACCACCGACAGAACAAGCCTAGCGGCCCGCAGAGGGACAGAGCCGCCGCCCACGCCTGCAAGGTAGGCGGACCTGCTAC
>NW_026000240.1:32456888-32587211 GCF_001458135.2 Marmota marmota marmota
TGTCTTCTTTGATATAAGGAGAGTAACTAAGAACAGAGTAGGGTCGAAGAGCATGAGAAGAAGATTAACATTAAACAGGGATGAGAGGTGGGAGGGAAAGGGAGAGAGAAGGGAAATTGCATGGAAATGGAAGGAGACCCTCAGAGTTATACAAAAGTACATACAAGAGGAAGTGAGGGGAAAGGGAAAAATAATACAAGGGGGACAAATGAATGTCAGTAGAGGGGGCAGAGAGAGAAGAGGGGAGGGGAGGGGAGGGGGGATAGTAGAGGATAGGAAAGGCAGCAGAACACAACAGACACTAGTATGGCAATATGTAAATCAATGGATGTGTAACTGATGTGATTCTGCAATCTGTATATGGGGTAAAAATGGGAGTTCATAACCCACTTGAATCAAAGTGTGAAATATGATATATCAAGAACTATGTAATGTTTTGAACAACCAACAATAAAAATAAATAAATAAATAAAAAGATCTATCTCACCTGAAGGCAGGCTAGCATGCAACACAACATTGCACTCTTCAAAAGATGCTAAGGTATTTATAATAGTAGGTAAAATTTTTATAACCCCCATGCTGTGCCAACTACTTTTCTAAGTACATGTTACTTTATGTGTTTCTCAGAAGAGCCCTGTAAGATGAATACTATTACTCTGCCCATTTTAGAGATGTGGAAACTGAGGCCCAGTGCCCAAGGCCAGAGACTCTGGTAAGTTACAGAGTGACCTGAACCCAGTATCTTAAGTTCCTCTCACATACTAGCTTTAATAATTTTCCCACATTACAAATAAAATGTGCTTACACATATTATGTAGGAAGCAAGAGATTAAATAATATAATGTCAGAATACATGATAGGTCCTTTTTCTTGTAATGAAGTTGTTTGGGAGTTTTCTCATATATATGACACTTCCTATCTTTTGCCATTAAATTGCACTCTGATTTCTTTGCCTGAAATGCTTTCAACCTACTGTCAAAGATGGAATTCTTGATAATAAATTCTGTATCCATTTTGCACAAGTGGATAGAGGTAAATAGAGGTGTCTTGCTGCCCACAGTCAAGCCCTGTGGGGATAATCATAGAGCAGGAGCTGGTGGGGTGGTATCCCTTTCTGCTTTTCATTACCTTTACTAGGGCAGAAGCTTTTGGCATATACTGACAACCAATAACAACTTTGTTTCATCTTATTTAGCATCCTGAGAGATGGATTTTTCCTCAACTTACTGATGAAACCATAATTCTCTAAAAGACCAAGAACAGGATTTGTAAACAAAGAAGTTAGAGAATTCCCAAGTTTTATATGTTCTTCTAACAGTGAAGACATACAGCATACTCTTCTTTTGGAATAGACACAGAAAAATTTAATTTACCTTGATAAATAGACATAGATAATAGTCATGGTCTGCTAACCCCATCTGCTCCTCATGAGAAGAAGAAAAGGTCTACAAGGCATTGTCAGTAGAGTTTATTCTCCTGTAAGAGATTTTCCTGAGGGTTTTACATAAGCAAATGTTTTGCTTGTTTACTACTTTGTGGTTCTAGATAGAATGATTTATGTTGATATGTAATACATTTATTTTATACATGCATTTTCCAAACTCATGGCCAGCTTGAGAGAAATAAATGTTTATTTAAAAACTAAAAAAAAAAAAGAATCAATAAATGGGATGGATAGAGAGCCTACATTTTGAGAGCAAATTTTTACCACACACCCATCAGATACAGCACTAACCTCTATTATATATAAAGAACTAAAAAATTCTAACACCAAAAAATAATAATAATCCAATCAATAAATGGGCCTAGGACCTGAACAGACACTTATCAGAAGAGGATATACAATCAATCAACAAATACATGAAAAAATGTTCAACATCTCTAGCAATTAATTAGAGAAATGCAAATCAAAACTACTCTAGGATACCATCTCACTCCAGTGAGTTGGCAGCTATTAAGAATACAAACAACAAGTGTTGGTGAGGATGTGGGGAAAAAGGCACACTCATACATTGTTGGTGGGACTGCAAATTGGTGTAGCCAGTCTGGAAAGCAGTATGGAGATTTCTTGAAAAACTGGGAATGGAACCACCATTTGACCTAGCTATCCCACTACTCGGTCTATACCTAAAGGACTTAAAAACAGCATACTACAGGGACACAGCCACATCAATGTTTGTAGCAGCACAATTCACAATAGCTAAACTGTGGAACCAATATAGATGTCCCTCAGTAGATGAATGAATAATGAAAATGTGGCATATATACACAATGGAATATTATTTGGCATTAAAAGAGAATAAAATCATGGCATTTGCAGGTAATGGATGGAGTTGGAGAATATAATGCTAAGTGAAGTTAGCCAATCCCCCAAAACCAAATGCCAAATGTTTTCTCTGATATAAGGATGATGATTTATAATGGGGTTGTGGGGGGAGGATCATGGGTGGATTAGATGAACTCTAGATAGATCAAAGGGGAGGGAGGGGGAGGAGGGGGCATGCAGGTTGGAAAGATGGTGGAATGAGATAGACATTATTACTCTTAAGTATATGTATAGAGACATAAATGGTGTGACTCTACTTTGTGTATAACCAGAGATATGAAAAATTGTGGTCTACATGTGTAATATGAATTGTAATGCATCCTGCTGTCATACATAACAAATTAGAATTTTTAAAAAAAGAATGGACAGAATTTGGTTACGTGCAAAGGAGACATGGGAGAAGAATTTGAGTCTCATGAAGACTCATAATTAGAAATTGCCATGTCATACAGACAAGTGGAGAGGTTTTCTGAATAGTAAAGTTTGCCAAATAGCATCTCCTTCTGTAAAATAAAAAAAAAAAAGAAACACTTGGCTTCTAGGCATGGAGAAATGCTATAATGACTTCAAACTCTTCCCACATTCCAGCTACCAGTTAGTATTCTTAGTAATTCAATGAAATAAGTTCTATTATTATCCATATTTTACAGGTGAGTAATTGAGGCTCAGGGAAGATGGATAATGGGTCCAAGGTCCTACAGTGAGGAAGCAGTACCAATGAAACTTAAACATCATCACATTAGAGTTTCAAGTCTTGATCACAGTGTTGCATTAAAGCCCTATATTTAAAAGAAGTGAGAAAAGAAACTCAATTCTGGTAAAAAAAAAAAAAAGTAGGTATGGAGCTTAAATATACAAAACACACATGGTACAACCTCAAATTGAAGAATTAATGTAATAATTGGTTTCAATCATGAAACTCTGATGCTGCTGTTGAGATGAAGGCAAAACTACTCTTTAGGGATATTTTCACAACCTTAAATACATAGAAATCTCTCACACAATTTAAAAATAACATTTCTGAAGATGAAATCAACAGCAAAGAATTACAACTATAGAATGAACTAACCCCTCTGAAAGGGAGGCCAAATGTTACATGGAAAGGAGACGTGGCATCCATGAGCATGAGGAAATAAAATAATTTGAAAGAGACTGTAAAATATGTTGAAAGTAGTTAAAGAGATAATAGAAAGTATAGCTATTACACTGAGATAATAGAGCATAAAACTACCATAGCATAAAGAATATAAAATGAAAATGGATTTGAAAAACCACCACCAAAATATCTACCAATGGAAAATGTATTAACTGGAACTAGAATGGATCTAAATATTCTGCTTTATTCATTAAAAAAAAATAAAAAGAGTTAGGTACCCAGGGAAGCAAAGAGAAATAAAGAATTAAAATAAAAAACCAACAGGTAATTTAGCAGCATAGAGTGAGGAAAAATTGGCATAGGTCTAATAAAAATTCTAGGGGAAAATAATAGAGAATGAGAGGCAATGTTTGAAGGAGTCATGAGTAGGAATTTTCCAGAATCAAAGGAAAACGTGAGTACACTTTTGTGGGAAAAACAAACAAATTAACTAACTTCACTTGAGGAAGTAGAATAAATCAATGAATGAATGAAATTTACTGAGCAGACTTCTTATTAAGGAAAAAACTCATGTAGTCATCTCAATAGATGCAGGAAAAGTCTTTGACAAAATTCAGCACCATTTATGACAAAAATGCTGAAGAAAAGAGAGATAGAAGGAACTTACTTCACTATCATAAAAACTATGACAATCTCAAAGCCAACATCATGGTGAATGGGAGAAAACTGGATGCATTTCCTCTAAAATTAGGAAAAAGACAAAGATGTCCACCCTCACTACTCCTATTCAATATAGTTTTTAACACACTAGCCAGAGAAATGAGGCAAAAGAATGAAATAAAAGAGATAAAAGTAGGAACGGAAGAGGTCAAATTATCACTGTTGGCAGATGATGTATGTGATCTTATACTTAGAAGATACCAAAAGTTCCGCCAGAATACTGCAGGATACAAAGTCAACATACAAAAATCATTAGCTTTCTTATATACCAATAATGAATTTGCTTAAAAATCAGGAAATCAATTCCATTCACAATAGCCTCACTTGGGAATAAATTTAACCAAGGAGGTGAAAGAATTGTACAATGAAAATTACAGAATACTGAAGAAAAAAAATGAAGACAATAGAAACTGGAAAGACAGCCTATGTTCATGGATCAGCAGAATTAATACTGTTAAATGGCCATACTACCAAAAGCAACCTACAGATTTAATTCAATCCTCACCAAAATACCAATGATGTTCTTCATATAACTAGAAAAGAACAGTCTTAAAATCCATTTGGAAAAATTAAAAACCCAGAATAGCCAGAGCAATTCTATGGGGGGGTGGGAGGGTGGAGGCAATACTAGAGGCATAGTCAACTTCAAATTATAATACAAATCTATAATACAAGAATAGAAAACATAGAGACAAACCCAAAGATTCATCTGATCTTTGGTAAAGATACCCAAAACACACATTAAAGACAGCCTTTTAAACAAAAGGTGCAGGGAAAACTGGCTATCCATTATGTAGAAGAATGAAACCAGATCCCAGTCTCTTACCCTGCATACAAATCAATTCAAAATGAATCAAAGACCTAGGAATTATACCAGAAACTGTGCAACTGCTAGAAAAAAACATAGGGCCAACACTCCAACATAGAGGCACAGGCAACTTCCTCAACAGGATTCCTAAAGCTCAGGAAACAATATCAAGAATTAATAAATGTGATGGCATCGAATTAAAAAGTTTTGGGGGCTGGGATTACCCTTACATGTGTGAGACACTGGGTTCCATCCTCAGTACCACATAAAAATAAATAAATAAAATAAAGATATTGTGTTCATCTACAACTACAAATAATTTAAAAAAAATTAAAAGTTTCTGCACAGCAAAGAAAATAAGAGCATGAAGAGACAACCTACAGAATGGGAGAAAGTCTTTGCTGCCTAATCTTCTGACAGAGAACTAACAACCAGAATATATAAATAACTTTAAAAAACCAAACAACCCAAACTTCTCAAAAGAAGTATGAATGACCAAAAAACCATGAAAAAAAAAAATGTTTAACATCTTTAGCAATTAGCAAAATGCAAATCAAAACCATGCTGAAATTTCATCTTACTCCAGTTAGAATGGCAGTTCTTAGAAATAACAAGCTGGACATTATGGTGTTCCCTTATCATTTCAGCTACTCAGCATACTGAGGCAGGAGGATTGTAAGTTCAAGGCCAGCATGCACAACTTAGTGAGATCCTGTCTCATAAAATATGTAACTAGGGATGTGGCTTAGGAATGTAGCACTCCCGAGTTCAATATTCAGTACCCACCCCTCCAAAAACTGCAAATAACAGAAAATGCAGAGGTTGTGCAGGGAAGGGAACATTTTACACTATTTGTGGGGTTTTAAATTAGTACAACCACTATGAAAATCAGTATGGAGAATCCTTAAAAGACTAGGCATGGAACCACCATATGACCCAGCTATGCCACTTCTCAGTATTTATCCTAAAGAATTAATGTCAGCACACTATAGTGATACAAGCATACCCATATTTATAGCAGCCCAATTAATGATGGCCAAATTGTGGAACAAGCCTAGTTTATGGATGAACAGATAAAGAAAATGTATATATAACAATGGAATATCATTCCACTATTTAAAAAGAACAAAATTATGCCATTTGCAAGAAAAATTGATGGAACTATAGAACATTATGTTAAGCAAAACAAGGCAACTCAAAAAGTCCAGTGTGGGCTGGGGATGTGGCTCAAACGGTAGCACGCTTACCTGGCATGGCAGGGTGCTGGGTTTGATCCTCAGCACCACATAAAAATAAAATAAAAATGTTGTGTCCACCAAAAACTAAAAAATAAATATTTTAAAATTCTCTCTCTCTCTCTCTCTCTCTCTCTCTCTCTCTCTCTCTCTCTCTTTAAAAAAAAGTCTAGGGTCATATGTTTTCTCTCATATGTGGAAACTAGGGAGTGAAAAAGGAATTAGGGGATCTCATGATGATAGAAAAAAGACCAGTAGAGGAGAGGAAGTGAATGAGGGAAAGGAGAGGTACTGCGGAATGAAACTGACCAAATTATACTGTTATGTTGTGTGCAGGTACAGATATGTAACAATAAGTCCACTGTTGTGTATAATTATGATGCACCAGTAAAAAGGAAAGACAAAGATGTCAGAGAATAATATGTCTTTGCTTAGCAGGAAAAACTTGGTACTCAGATAATTTGTAATTTTAAAAATGATTGTGAAATAAAAGCATTTACAAAGAAACTCTTGGTAGATACTAAAAAATATGGTGCATACCTGTAATCCTAGAGGCTTAGGAGATTGAGGCAGAAGGATTATGAGTTCAAAGCCAGCCTCAGAAATTTAGTGAGACCCAAAGCAACTTAGCAAGATCCTGTCTCTAAATAAAAATAAAAAGGGATGGGGATGTGGCTCAGTGGTTAAGTGCTCTGGGTTCAATCCCTGATGAAAAGAAGGAGGAGGAGGAGGAGGAGGAGGAGGAGGAGTTGTCATTGTTATTGTTGTTGTTGTTGGAGGAGGAGAAGGAGAAGAAGAAAAAGAAGAAAATTAAACCCAGCTAGAAAAAAATGGAATGCAGGAAACCATGAAGAAATAATGTATAATCTGGGGTGTTAATTAAAGTACTCAACAATAATAATATGGAAGATGCGACAGGTATAATTAAAGAAAATGTATTCTTGGTTCTTGTATTATTTAGGAAAAGCACAGATGTATATTAAGATTAAACTCTGACAAATCACACAAAAGATGCTCCTAAAGGAATATGATGAGATACAAACCAAAAAAATACTTTGGAAGAATTCTTGAGGATGACATGGTAAAGTACAGGCCACAGAGGAGAAAGGGGTGGGATGCAAGCACATTCAAACCTTAAATACTGTCAAAAGACATTTAAAATAAACAAGCAACTAGAGGAAAATATTTAACCAATAAGATTAATGTCCAGAATATGTGCAGTATTTCTACAAATCAATAGAAACCACTGAATGAACCCAATAGAAAAATGGACAATGGATTTGAATATGCAGCTCACAGCAGAGGCAATCTGAATGGTCAATAGATACATCCTGAAAAGATCCTTAATCTTACCAGCATCCGGCAAATGCGTATTAAAACAATAATAAGATCTCATTTCCTGCCCATTAGCCTGGAGAAAATTAAGGTATTTGACCATACCGAGAGCTGAAAAGAGTATCAGGAAATTAGCACTCATGGACATGGCTTAGGGGAATATCATCTGATACCTTTGCTTTAGAGAGAAATTTGGCAATATCGAGTAAAATCAAAGACTTCAGGGCTGGGGTTGTAGTTCAGTGGTAAAGCGCCTGCCAAGGATGGGTGAGGCACTAGGTTTGATTCTTGGCACCAAATAAAATAAATAAATAAATTAGTTAATTAATTTAAAAATATTTCATTTAAAGTAGTTTCCTAGAGAAACTGTTGTACCTGTACAAGGAGACATATATGTATGTAAAAGTTGTAGACAATCTAAATATGCACACAAAGAAACAGTAATTAAACAGGCGCATTCTCATTCTTGGGATTATTATTCAAGCATTAAATGAATAATTGAGATCTACATACTTTAATAGGAATAAATCCCAAAATCACAGCAAGAAAACTACTTGTTGTAGGTTGATATGAATTACCCACAACAAGGCTCCTAATTCCTGGAGGAGAGACAGAATAAGTGTACTACCATCCATGTAAAATCCTTAAACACAGCAAAATAAAAATGGTCCCTGTCTTTCAATGGTTCAACCTATATATTTTTTTCACTTTATGATAGCATGAAAGCCATACACGCTGAATAGAAACTTTATTTCAATATTTGAGTTTTGACTTCTTCTCCAGCTAGCAATACATAGTGCCATACTCTCTCACAGGGCTGGGCAGTGCCAACCAGACACAGCTCTCAATCCGCCACTCAGTCCCAAGGACAGCCAATCCCCTACAGTGTATTGTGTTGCTAAGCTCTGGAGTTCTGTAGATGAGGTATTACATGCATTTTCAACCTATGATATTTTCAGTGTACCAGACATAACCCCACTGTAAGCTGAGGAGCATCTGTACTACGTAATTGTTTTAAGCACATGTCCATTAAAGCAAAATTTGAAATAACACAAATCAACTTTGGCCCTCTCTGGGAAGGCAAAATGGAAAAATGGGATCAGGGAAGGGGAATTCAGCACTATCTGGTGTATTTTCTTTAAAAACTTAGAATTATTAATGTAAGATAATAGTTTTCGTAGCTTTAAAATGGGTAAGAAATATTTATAATATTATTTACTGTGCTCTTCTGTATTTCTGAAGGGAATCATCAAAATGAAATGTTAGATGGTAATAACACATGAGGTGAGAAGACACCAACATAGATTCTTGAAAAAAGGAGTGTTCTGTTCTTAGGAAAACCAATCTGATAGAGGATTGTAGAGTAAATGAGAAGCAGATGGGGCTGGGGTTGTAGCTTAGTGGTAGAGTGCTTACCTCGCACACATGAGGCCATGGGTTCGAGCCTCAGCACCACCTAAAAATAAAGATATTATGTCTATCTACAACTAAAAAATTGTTTTAAAAAGTGAGAAGCAGACGATGAAGTGATGAAATATATTAATATTAAACTAGGTGGAGCAATGACGTCTCACCCTTGGGAAGTAGAAAATGAATGAAGAAAAGGGGGTGACTTCAAAAAATATTTAAGAAAACTTATGAAGATAAGTATGAATTTGGATATAAGGATGAAGATTAAAAATGATTTTAAAAAATAAAGGATCCAAAAATATTAAATGCGCTTCTATTTTCATTTCAATATACATTAATTTTTTAGAAATATTCTGGATGTAGGGTTATGGAAGAATTTATTACCAAAGACAACAAATTTCACTTGTTAGAAAATATGATAGATCAAGTATCATAGAAAAGGAAAGCAGCCTTTTCAAATGTTCCCATTGAAAGGGGGAAATCTAATTCCCTTTCCTTGAATCAGTGCTAGTTTGAGCCTTTCTATGCTAAAAGTCCTGGATCGCTTGATCTGGGTGAAGCCAGACCCAATCTGAGTTCCACTGTTCTGAGACCAACATGCTATGAGAAAACCTGAGACAACTCCGTGGACTAGCCAAAATGTATGAAATCCACAAAGATTTACTGAACTCCAGCTGTATGCCAGGTGGAGAGGTTGGGAGAGCTGCCAGGTGAGCCAGTCATCCCAACCCAGGTGCTAGACAAGTGACTAAAAGGCTTTCAATGACTCCAGCACCAGACACCAGTTGACTGAGACCCACAAAGTAAGACCTGCCCAGCAACCCAGTCACTCCACAGACAAGATAATTGTTTTTAGGGCACTACTTTTTGAAATGGTTCTGTAAAATTAAATAGCTGGTATGGAAAGGGGAAATACAAGGTTTACTTTTTTGAAATGCTGAATATAAGGTATTCACATATTATAAAGTGGATATGCACCACAGACAAAAGATGGACACATAGTATTGGAGCCTTAGTAAATCACTGTCATACTCATGAGTATAGTCACCTGCTTTAGCCAGTACACAGCCCCTGGAAATGCAAATCCAGTAAACACAGCCTTGACCTAGTGAACTTGAAGTCTGATGGCGGTGGGGGCGGAGGGAGGCAGGCTGACCTGTACAAGCTGAAGGTAAGGATGTAGACAATTAAACAAGAGGCATCTCAGTGCTTTGGCAAAAAAAAAAAAAAAAAAGCTCATGGGTGTTCAGAAATAAAATTTCCCAAAGTACCTGCTTCAATAAATTCTGAAAGAAAAAATCCTCAGTATCAAGCACAAGTATCCCCTGAGGGAAAAAAGACCTAGACAGTGAGGGTAGAGAGAAGTGTTTATGAGTGCCATCATTTCCAGGAACTTGAAGTCAATAAGGAGACAAATTGCTTTGCCTTGGCAACTGCCCCATTAGGTAATTTATATATTAATCTCAGAAGGACAAAGAAAAGACCCTGCCAAATGCTATCAGAAGGAGAAAATAAATTAAAACAAAATGCAAAATACGGCATGCAAATTTGTGCAGTCATTTGGCCATTTTGCTATTTTTCAAGGTTCATATTTCATCCTAAGCACCGCCTCCCCACTTTGTGGACAACGATAGTCTTATTTAATCCGTAGGTCTGGGGTGGGCTCCAGGATTTGCATTTCTAACCATGTCCCAGGTGATGCAAATGTGGCAGGTCTGGGAGCCACACTTTGAGAGTCTTCCCTCTCACTCACTGCACTGCCCTCTGCTGAGCAGGAGGACTAGCCAAAAGGTATGCAATCCACAAAGATTTACCGAACTCCAGCTGTATGACAGGTGTTGGAGATAAAAACAATGCCAAGGGAAGGGTGTGTGGGTTGCTGGGGCAGCAGTGTAGCCCTGGCTTAGGGGGGAGTGAACTAGGGAAAAATGTTCCCACATTTTTGTAGTGGTTTGTACCAGTGTTTCCTTTCCAGAGGCAATTTTCCACCCCCAAGGAGACATTTGGCAATGTCTGAAGAAATTTTTGATTTTTACTCCTGGGGTTGGGGGTGGCCACTGGCATCTAGTGGGCAGAGGCCACAGACAATGCTAAATGTCCAACAATGTGCAGGACAGTTCTCTACAAGAAAGCATCACGCAGCTCAGATATCAATGGTGGAGAAACAATTTGGGTTGAGAAGATTTGACCTACACATATTAAGCACGTTGTTTTAGTCATAGTTCTCCAGAGAAATAGAACCAATAGGACACATGTGTGCATGAGACAGGGGTAGAAAAGAGAGAGATTTTAAGGATCTGGTTCACCTGCTTATGGGGGCTAGCAAGCCCCAAATTGGAAGTTCCCATATGAGTGGATGTTGCAATCTTGAGTCTGTAGTCAGAAGGCCTTTCTCTTCTGGGAACCTCCAGCTTTCAACCAATTGAATGAGGCCTACCCACCTTATGCTTTACTCAAAATCCTCTGTAAATTATATCTAAAAACTCCCTTCGCAGCCACTGATGTTTGACCAAGGAACTGGGGCATCATGGCCCAGCTAAGGGTTACGCACCCTAACTTAATCATTGCAAGCGTTTAACTTGCAAAACCCTGTGAGGCAGAGTTTACCTTTGTTTTAAAGATGAAGGAAATAAAACTGGAGAAGCTAATGAATTTCCCCACAGTTGCACAGCTAATAAGACTACCACTGACCTATTTAGAGCACACACACACTTTGAGCAGGTGTTGTGCTAACAGCTCCACATTGTTATCTAGCCATTATCTTGACTGCTTTTACACCACAATGACACAGTTGAGTCGTTTCAAGGGAAAAAAGAAGGACCTTTAAAGTCTAAAATGTTTATTATCTAGCTCTTTATGGAAAAACTCTGCCAACCTTTGCTCTATTCCATTGCTTCTCTAAATGTGACCCACAGATAAGCATCATCTGCACCACTTGGCACCTGCTGGAAAGGCAGAGTCTCCTGTTGTGCACACTGAATCAGAAGCTGAAGTTTAACAGGCTCCCCAGGTGATCTGTATGCACATCAAAGATGGAGAAGCCCTGTCTGATGCCCATCTTGACCACTGCTACCCACCCACTGTGGCCACTTTTTATTGTCCCTCTGTCCTTGATCCTGCTCGGTCCCCATCCTCTGGGTCTTCATTGCATTGCTGCTACTTCCTCATTAAATTAGGTCCCCTTGGTGATTTTTTTCTCCCTTTGTAGCATCTTATTGTTTTTCTTCAAAGCACTTGTCAAATCTGTCTGCTAGACTGAAAGCCTCCTGAGGGTAGAAGCTGGGTTTCAGGGCATGAGAAATATCCCTGAAAAGCATAAGCCCCACTGGGTGTTTCTTCTAAGTGGGGGACAACAAACAAAGGAAGTCACTTGATGGGAAGGAACAAATTACTATTCAGACCAGAGAGGATGCAGTCTGGAAGGTTCTGGGTGATGAGCAGCTAGCTTAGATTTAATTTTCTCCTTTTGTATTTTAGGGTTACATATTAGTATTAAATCAGACAGAAATTTTCAAGTGCTTTGGTAAACCTCTGCAGAGCAAGGATCCAATTTTACCATCTGTTCATCAAATGAACTACCCATATATATCAGGAATTTAATTAGAAAGGCAGGGGGCCAAGGATATGATCTTGCTTGAGAAAGTTACATTTCAGGCAGCTGTTCTCTTCCAAGAGAACAGAGGAAACTCTTGATTACATTCTATTCTCCTTTCCGTCTTAATCAGAGTTTGCCCCAAATGATTTCGTTCAAGATGCCCTTGTGGGGGAGTGAACATTTTTGAATGGTTAACTTCTCGTGTGAAGATTAAGCACACCAGCTGCTCTTGGCTGAAGATCTGTAGTGTCTTTCAAAATAGGACATAAGTCAGATGGCTTAGGCCGACCTTTTTGGGTCCTAGGCATGACATACATCAATAGTAAGATAAGATCAATGATCAGTCCTGGGAAAGAACACAAGCTTAAAGAAGAAGAGGAAAAATGTCACAGACTCAAGGAACCCCAACAGAGGCTCATTGTCCTCATCCGTAAAATAGTTTTTAGTTTTCATATTTATCCATTCATTCTTTCACTCAAATAATATTTTTGAGCATCTACTAAATATTAGTTGCTATCTTAGGGAAAGGGCATGCAATAAACAATAAAACCAGATTTAGGTTTTGTCTTCATGGAGCTTACAGTCTATTGAGGATACGGGGTATTTAAGAAATAATTACATCAGTAACTGTAAAGTCACAACTGTGGTACCCGTCAAGAAGAGGTCTCACCGAAAACCCATAACCAATCCATCAGCCAGTCTTATCAATAGTACCTTCTAAATATACCCCAAATCTAACCATGTCTCACCATTTTCCAACCACAGCACATAAGGCCCCACATAATAAGGAGAAAAGATTAGCTCAGAGAGATTGAGGAAGGCTCTCTGAGGGAGTGCAGTCTGAGCTAATGATGAAGGAATAGTGAAATTTACCAGGCCAAGAGGAGTGTGATGTTCCAGGAAGGGGCTCATGCAAAAGTCCTATGGCAGGAAGAAGAATAGTATGGCCAAGGAATCAAAGGAAGTTGGTATGAGCAGAACACAGAGCATAGGGGAGCAAGATGCTAAATGAGACCAGGCCATCCATAGCTTTGCAGGACCCAATAATGATTTATAGTTTTTTTTTCCCCCTAGATCAACGAGAAGTCATTAAAGGATTTTAATTGGAAGGAAGGGTAAAATACTTGAAATGATTTATTCATTAAATCCATTTCTGCTCTGAAATTCTGAAATCCTATGGAAAGTGATTCAGCAAAATTAGAATTGACTCTTGGAAATATTAACAATCTCAGCAAAATAGAGAGAGAGAGCAATGTTGAAGGCTGGATTTTACCACATTCTGCATTCAACCTCCACCCTGCCCAGCCACTGGTCAGCTGTCATTTGAACAACTGATGAAACCTCAGACCCTCATTTGGGAAGGGGGATGATGTTGGTACTTTTCTCTCTGAGCTGTTAGCTTTTCCAGGAGGTGACTAAAATACCCACAAGACCAATTTAAAGGAGGAAAAATGTATTTTGGGCTCATGGTTTTGAAGGTTCAGTCCAAAGTCCATGGCTCCTGCCTGAGGTGAGGCAGAACACCACGGCGGAAAGCATGCTACCAAGGAAAGCTACTCAGTTTAAGGTGGCTGGGAAGTGGCAGAGGAAGAAGAAGGAGCTATAGGGAAGATGCCCCCTTCCTGGGCATGTCCCCAATGACCCATCTCCTTCAGCCACGCTCCACCCGTATACAGTGATCACCCAGTCAGTCCATTCAAACTAGGATGGATTGATGAGGTTACAGCTCCCAATCACTTTGTCTCTGAACATTCTGGCACTAACACAGGAGCTTTGAGGGAACAGCTCATATGTAAACCATAACAATAATGTGTTCCAAGTCCTTAATAAGGGCTGAGTTCATTGACATAGAAAACTCCTTGGATTGGAATATTCAAAATGCCCTTTGTGAAGACCTGGAGTCAACCATCGGCCTCTATCTGGGGTAGTCCTAGTCCAGTCTCCTCTCGCTTACTGACTGAAGCTAGTGTGGTGGCTGCACTCTGCATCCACAGCACCCATCTCCTTTCCCTGTGGGCAATTTAGAAGGCATAGAAGGTACAGAATTACAACCTCTCAGTGTCCCATGCACCACCCAACTCAATGACTTGCAGCTGATGACTGAGATGACAGCAGCACATCTATGGCTAATGGCAACTTTCTCCATGAAGAAATGGAGAGACCTGGTGGATTGCCAATAAATAAATGAGCAAATAAATGAAACCCCTCACATTTTGGGGAGCAAAAAGGCATCTTTTTTAAAGTATTTTGCACCTCGGAAGAAATATTTGGGGATTTATCTATTCAAGTCTCTCCAAGAAAATGAGGTCGGGCTCCAAAACAGACAATACCATCAACTATCAATTTGTCTATGCTTCTTAATGTAGTGACTGAATTATAAGTGACTCTGTGTGCCATGACATTTTGCAATATATAGAAACAAAGGGGATTTGCAAATGTTGTGTGTCTGGGGTGGACTGGGGTACCTCTGGCCCACTGAGCCTGAAAACTGCTTTGCTATAGACATGAACTAAGCTTGCCAAAGAAGTAATTTCCCACCAAAGAACCTTGGGTCTGAGACGTGGCTCCATGGTAGAGCAATTGCCTAGCATGTGTGGGGCCCTGGGATCCATCCCCAGCACCACAAAAAAAAAAAAAAAAAAAACACTTTAAGTGGTTCTGACAGTTCCCTGAAGTGCTATTATCCCAATTTTTACCACGATTATATACTTAACTCACTACCCACTACTAATAAGGGTGTTTTTTTTTTTTTGCTTTAATCACTGACCAGTTCAAGCCTATGAATTTGTTTAGAGCTCACCTTCACCCAGTTAAATCACCTATAAATGTGCCACTTGGTTCTTGAGCCTTCTGATGACAGTTCCCTGGAGGCCCAACAATTAGGTGCTTCATGGTGCTGTTGCAGGATGATGACAGTAATCGTGGAGAAGAGGGAAAACCAAGCATGAATCACAGTGGGGAGGCATTTATTAAGGCAAAACTCATGGGAAAAGCTCTCCAGTTTAGAAGCCGGATTCATGGCATGAATCCAGGGAATGCAGATGTTGAAGCCCAAGTAGGATCATTTGGAAGAAACTGTGTAAGGGAATTAGATGCCATTACATGTTTTTATATCTCTTACATTTCCAAAAACACACCCTATGCAAGATTTGAAAAAACATCATAAAAATGGGACATTTTAGCTAAATGACACTTTTTTTTTCCTCTCTTGGTTCCTCCCAAAGCCATTAAGGTGCATATTTACTTATACATCCAGAAATATGACCTCTGCAGTCCTAAAACATCACACAGTCAATACAATATTATTCTATCTTGCCTAATCCAAAGTAACCAGTATTTATTGAGCACTATGTGTCAGGAATCAAAAAGCCATCTTTCCTACCAATGCTCTCCATCACCCTGCACTTGTATATTATTTCCACTTTAGGTGAGAAAATGGAAGTTCAGAGAGGTTATGTGATTTGTCCATGATCATCAGTTGGTAAGGCACCTGATTTCAGCTCATTTATTCATACAACAGGTGTTCACTGAGTATCTACTAAGTGGCTGGCACTGAAGATGGCCTGGTGAACATGAAAGACTAGGAAGTCACAGTCTGAGTGAGCAATATTACTAAGGGAGCCCCAGGGTACTCTGGGGACTCAGGGCACCTTTTCCCAGTAGAAATGGTACAGTAATGCTTCCCAGAGGAATGAACGTAGTAGTTAAGCTATAAAGGGAGAGAAATAGTTAACCCAGTTTAGGGTCCAGAGAATACTACTCTAGGAGATTCCAGATGCAAATGGAAAGAGATGGGAAAGAGCAAGTTCTTCTTAGGGAACTGGAGGATTTGGAGTGGTGGCAAAGAAATAAGAAGGCATGAGGCAGAAGAAGGAGATACAAGTTTGATGGTAGGAGAATTTTCAACCAGGATGAGGATTTTGTATTTTATCCAAAACTACTAGGGCTCTTTAGTAGAGAAAAGATGAGCAGATGGTTTTAGGAAGTTCACTCAGAATGAAATACGGAGAATACTATGAAGGGATCAAGACTCGATGGAGGAGGGGAAGTGGACTAGGAAGCAGGTGTTATATGAGTGAGAGATGATGGCATTTTGGGAACTAGGAGCAAGGATGACAGGGAGAAGGTTGTAGAGATCATTAGGCAATTAAATTGTTACGATTTGGAAACCAACTATATGGGATTGTTGATGAGGGCTCGGGAGGACAGGGCTTCCAGGATACTGAAAAGCTTTCTGGTGAGGCCATTGGGTTGTGCCCCTCACTGGAAGAGAGGAAGGTTTGTGAGACAGATAAATGGTACTGTTTGGGCTTGTTTTTGTGGTGTGTGATGTTCAAGTGCCTATTGGAAGTTAGATAAGCAGGTCTGCAGTTCTCAGGTGAGGTCTGGCCCGATGGTATGGATTAAGTCACTAGTAAGTTAATGGTGACCAAACCTGTGTAGGGAATAGGAACAACTAACAGGAATACCAACGGACCAGCTCCTCCTTCACAGATAATGTGTTTGAACCAATTTCCATGATCAGCAGAATGTGTTCTTTACACTATTCTCCAACTGTGGAGTGGCAGCAAGCCCTCACTGCCACATTGAGTCCTCCCTGACAGCTCTACCATGTCCCAGGACAGTTCCCAAGAGCTGATGGGGATTTAGGATCAGGCCATGACCTACAAACTAACTGACCCACACATAAGTGAAAATGGCATTAGCTAGACAAAATTCTGTTCTCCAGTGTAGAAAGCAAGAATTCCATTCTTGATTTAATTTTTGGCTAGAATGATGTTCATGAGCTACCCTTGGTTTACTGAAGTAACTAATAAGCTGATGGTAGGTGAGGACAAAAGCAAAGCATGGAAAAGAATTCATGCAATTAGTTTATTTGGGAGGTGAGGAGTGGAGAAGTGAGATGGTGAAGGAAAGGAAGCCAGTGTTAATGAGCAGGTAATTCCCTACTGTGGGCAACTGGAACTCAGTTCCATTGGGCATCTCAGAAGAATGTATAGATGATACCTCAGGAGTTGCCTCCCCCAGGATGTGAGCAAATGGAATATTTACTCACCTACTTTCACCTGTTATTGGTTAAGTATTGCTCCCAGGGGTGTTAAGACCCAGGCCTCTGTCCTACCCCACATGGGTCAGGCATGTGCCCATGGCCAGAGAAAACCTTCAGGCAGAACCACAGTGCATGAAGTACATAGCCTCTAGCATACACTGAAGGAGGGAATGTGGGCAGGGCTCCAACATCATCTGAAAGCCAGCAGAGAAAAGCCTGGACATTGAGGCCAACTCAATATCTATATATGTACAGTCTTTTTAGTATCATAGATTCTACCTCTCCCAACTATACAGTCAACTATACATTCTAGCTTAGGGTGAGGTAGGAGTACCAAAAGATGGTATATGGGTCAATTGACACACTGTGGGATTTCCCCACACACACACACCAAACAATAATAGCCAAATATGACTATGACCTGCTTATGATCTTCAAAGTTCAGCTGTATTTGGATTCATATAACGGAGACTTTCAGTCACAATATCTTGCCCAACATTAATCAAGTTGTTTTTAAAGGACTCAATAAGTGATTAGCTTATGGTTTTTCAAGCCAACACAAATGCCTTTGGCAACTAATTCTGGCAAAAATCTTTCCCCTGAACAATGTAGGATATAGTACTCAGGGTGTTACAAAACATCCTGGAGTCCAATTAAGTCCAAATTCTTAACTGGAAGTGGTTTAAAAAAATGGTTATGTGGATATTTAAGCCTTAAATATGTGACTTAAAGAGAATGTCGAGGTTTTCATTCGTAAAACTAAGTTTTTATGTTTTATTTTTCTTCTCTCCCTTCTACCACTTGAGCATTTGGAGAATTATCATGACAAAATTAAATCAGCAAATTTTCTTAGGCCTGTTATTTGGAATTATAAAGAATATCTAATGTTTGAATTTATCTCAGTCAATCCAGATAACTAATAAAGGTAAGATTTAAGAGTCAGTAATAATACACCAGCTGTTATTTGCTTTAGCAAGGCTGAACTTCAGAGACAGGGACACAAAGAAAGATGATGTTACCTCCTTTGCCCTGCCTGAGATTTTGCATGCTATGGATTTTCCCTGAGATTTTGCATGCTATGGATTTTCCTGAGATTTTTCATGCTACGGATTTTCTAAGTGCAACTGCTCCAGCTTCACATGAAAAACATGCCTCAGCTGGATATTTGAAATTTTAACAGATTTATAGAATGTTTATATGATTTATAGAATATTTACTGAGTACCTACTAAGTGCCAGGTACTATAAGAAATACAAGATATCTTTTCTTCTGCACATGATTTATATTAGCTAAACTGTTTCCAGTTTTATTCATGATAATCTCTCCCAAATTCCCGTTCCAGGGTTTTGGGGTCACTCCAAGAATAGAACAGTTTTGGAAGGAGGGTGAGAAATGAGGAGAAGCAGTGAGACAAAGACTCTATTATTTCTTCATTTAAAAGTTTGGCTTTTAATTAGTCACTGTTTTGTACAAGATCCTTTATACCTTTTCAAATCCCCATTCCTTGAACAACTTAGGGTGAACTTTTGGAGATTTTGTTTTAAAATTCTGAAAAAATTAAATATAATATGCTGCTGCTGAAAACAGAAAGATATTTTTATTATCACAAAACCATTATTCACAGAAACAAAAACACCAATTGCACTTTTTAAAGCCACCTACCTGTAGGAACAACTTGACCTGTCTGAGAAAAATTTCCCCTACCTGTATGAGAAATATATAATAAACTCCACAGAACCATCCCCATCCCCTAAAACATCTCTTCCAGAACAGCAGCCTGCCTGAGTGACAAGTCTTTCCTTAAACCATCCTTTTCAAACTGGAACACTTGCAGAAAGAAGAGGAGATATGATGTTTGGCAAGTCATTCATTTCAGTTAGTCACATATTTTCCTCCATGGAAATGAGGTATTTTATTGAGAACCAGAACATGGAATAAAACTGGGTTCAACATTAAGTGAATTATTGGGAATAGTTCTATCCTTACACTTTATCACTACCTCACTATCACCATAGTCTGACTTATGACCCACCTGTGCTTGGTATTTTACAAGGTTCTTGTTTTTTCTCATATATTCCTGTGAAGTAGGTAAGTATCTCTGTTCTGTGTGACAGGTGAGAAAGGTAAAACTCAGCAAGGTTCAATGAACTCGCTAAGCTCAGCTCTAACTTGAACCTAGACCTATTTGAGAGCAAAGCTAAGCCACTCGATACTTTAAATAACAACAGGTCAGGAAGGGAGAAAAAATATTTTGACCAACATTTAATTACTCTGAAAAAGTCTTATATTCGTGACATTCATAGAATTATAAATAGAAGCATAGAAAATAAAATATTCACTTATTTCTTGGGACTGTAGGAGTGAGCATTCTTTAATTTCACACACCTACTCATTAGATGGGAACACTTTTATTTATCTGCAGTGAGTATAACTAATAATCTCATATTTTTGAGAAATTGTAGGGGCAAATGATATTTACTGAGAGTTCTTTTCAGTCATTTTCAATACCATTATATTAATAGGACTATATAGTATACTACTGTACATATAGATGAATAAACAATGTGTCAATTTCTATTCATAATTCTTATAGCCTGACCAGTATTTTGTGACAACATTAGCTGTTTTTGCTACTGTCTAGGCAAATAATAAATAAATATTTCCTGCCTTAATATTCAAAATACTTAACATTTTCTGAAGTTTAGTTTATCTGAAGAGAATGGGAAAACTAAATTGTATTTCATATTTAATGAGAGTATTTTTTAAACAAGGATATTTTTGAAGAATTACTTCACAAGGAGATGTAGCAAAATCAAAAGGTTACTACAAAAAAGAAGCTTACTTCCTAATGAGTACTTAACATAAAACATTATCAGTGTCATAAAATTCAATTTCACATGGCACAGCATTTAAAACATACCAAAACATTTGAGTGGAAAGGAATCCTTTTTTCCCCCAAGTTCTCCTCTGCATTTTTAATATTTTGGAATGAAATGAGGGAGAAAGAAGGAACTGACACCTTCTCTTAAAAGGATAAAAACTTTTAAGGCTATGTGTCTTAAACCATTTATTTTGGAGTGTCAGGATTTGTGTGTGTATGACCCTATAAGACAGGAAACAGTAAGTTTAACGTTGTAACTTCCACATGACATACTTGGAAGCTTTATATTGAAAAGAGTACTTATTAAATAGATCCTTAAAAAAAATCAATAACTGCTATATTATGTAGCAACAGAAGTTCTAAACAAAAAGTTTCCAATATTCTTCCTATCTCAGGTCTTATGATTTTAACCATTTCAGATGTTTCTCAACATTACCACCTAACTCCCCTATCAAATTACCCACACACTGTTTAAAGGTCCTCTTCAAACATTTCCATAGAGTAGACTTCTAAAAGGAGAAATGAGAAGTCTTTATCCAAAGAGGACACAGAAGAAAGTCACTTCCTAGTCCGAAGACTTTCCGTCTTCCATCCAGCCTCTTCCCTATATCAAAATTATTCCCACAGTTGACACTGAGCCAGGCAGCTGAGGCTCCACTCATAGCAAGATGTTCCTGAAATTGATAAAAACGTGCATTTTTCCCCTATTCCCCTCCTCCCTTCAGACAATAAAACCTCTATTTTTGATAGATTTGTGTGATTTGCCAGAGCAAAAGTACAGGCTTTGCAACCACTTTTCCTGGCTAAGGCTGGTCAACCTCATTCATTACTCCCCAGAGTGGCCCTGTGTGTCTGCCACGCGCCAGACGCTGTGCTGGGCGTGGGGACACAGTGCAGGGTGAGGCCCCTCTTGCCCTTGGAGGCAGCGGAGTGTGCGGGCAGTAAGCCCAAAGGAGGGAATATACCACAGAGGGTCTCCTAGGTTCTTCAACAATCGGTTGCAGAAAAAATTTAAAGCAAGGCGAAGTGAAGGAAGTTAAGTGCAAGCAAGAGGTGAAAGAAAAACCAAAGAAGGCGAGTTGGGGCTTTTGAAATTCCTTCTTTCCTTGCACTGCATCCTTCTCGTGCAGCCCTCTCTATTCTGGAGGATCCCTTGCATCCAATTACTCCCCACTCGTAAACCTAGTTCTGGCTTTTATAGTCCCAGCGGACTTTGGCTCCTGAACTTACCTCGGGGAAACTTCTACGCAGCCCTAGCCCTGCACTTCCCGGTCCCTAGGCGGGTATCCCCAGCGCGCGCTTCGCGGGCAGAGCGCACCGCTGAGTGCTGCCAGCCGGGAACCACCGCGGAGACCTCCTCCGGGACCCGGAAGGGACGGGCGGTGGCACGGGCAGTCTCTCGTCTTCTGGTGTCCCGCGGACGAGCGGGTGGCAGCTCCTATGCCCCTGCTGCTCAATATATAAACACTTGTCTCCCCGCCCCGGGTCCGACCCTTCCCCGCCCCGGCGGCCCCGGGCCCAGTGCACGTCTCCAGAGAGGAGCGCAGCCTGAGGGAGGTGACACAATAGGAGTCGGGGGGATTCTGGGGGCTGTAACTGCCCCGCCAGCTTCTCTCCCAAATGGTCCCCCTTGCCTCCGCAGCTGACCCTGGGAGAAAATCTCGGGCGGGAATTGGGGGAGTTCGTGGTGCTCGTCTTCTCTGCGCCCCACAGACAGGCAGGGCGCGCGATCCAGCGCACCAAGAGCAAGCAGCTCTGCTCCTACTGTGGCCACTGCTGTCGTTTGGCGGCTTCGCCTGTGTTGTGGAATCTTCTTAGAGAAGGCAGGGTCTAGCAAGGTAGCCTGAGTCTTTGGGTTGGTGGGAATTTCTCACTTTTCCTGGGGGGCGGGGGGGCGTGGGGACAGACTCTAGCCTGGGACCTCACCGCTAGAAATTCACAAGTCTCAAGAATATCCTCTTCTCTTTTGTCTACTTACTTACTTACTTTTTTTTTTTTTTTTTTGCTCTAACTTTCTATCCATTCATTCACCTATTCATTTATCTGTTTCATAAATATCTGAGCATTTACTATGCACCTTTTAGGTGCCTGGGATACAAAAGTAACTAAGTTGAGATCTCACAATCTGGTTGGAGAGAAAGACGGAAACAAAATAGGGTGGCAATTGCTAGCGCAGGTAAGTGATGCCAGGAGACTATAGAAGAAGGGATCCTCACTTAAGCCTGGGAGGCCAAAAGAAGCTTAACTTCAAAATAAAATGTAAAGATTAAGCTAGGCAGAAAAGTCAGGAAAAGAGGGTCCCAAGCAACTGGGAGGACAAGGGGAGCACTATCCTTCTTCAGGGGAGTCAAATGTTTAATTTTTTCAAAATCCAGAATTGTTATCATCCTAAGTCAAGAAAAAATTAAAGAGAGAGAAGCTTCTAAGTGGAGAACTAGGATCAGAATGTGGATGGCTCTAGAGTGTGTGTTTACCTGTTGTGCTGTGTATGGCATAATGTCAACTTCACCAATGACAAGTTCCAATGGAGATTGTTCAGCATGGAATAGTAATTGCTCTGGAACCCAATACATAACTTCAGGGCTCAGATAGATACTTCAACAATTGCAACTTGGCCATGTCCTCGGTCTTGGTCTCTTTCTCAACGGAGTGTAAATACTAAAGACTTTCCAGTGACTCCCACTGAGTGTTCAGGACCATGAGGCTTCATGTTTGGTTACCACAGTTGGCAGAGCAGCACCAGGACAGGCAGCTGCAAAATGGCAATTCCTCTATGGATCCCTTGGCTTGGTTCAAAGAAGTCTGAGAGAAGAAAAACCAAAGAGCAAGCATTAGAATATCTCAAATTGTTCTTGCATTTACCTAAAGTGATTAAAATCAATTCATTCACATACATATTTGTGTGTGTGTTTCTGTGTGAGTGTGTGTGTGTGTGTGTGTGTGTGTGTGTGTGTAGTGCTGGGGATTAAACCCAGGGCTTTGTGCATGCAAGGCAAGCACTCTACCAATTGAGCTACATCCCCAGCCCTTTATATTGCTTTTTAATTAGAGTTATACATAAGAGTGAGATACATTGTAACATGTTAATACATACGCATAACATAATTTGGTCAATTTCCCAGTACCTCCCCTTCAAGTTTTTATATTCTCTAGAGTATTATTTAAAAAACCATACATCATAACACAAATATGCTTTCCTCATTCCAGGATCTTTATTGAAAAAGCCAGATGTGTTTCTTGGGTTGCAGGGTTTCTAGACAATTGCCAACCCACCCAAAGCTACTTAAATATATATATATATTAGATGAACACAATACCTTTGTTTTGTTTATTAATGTTTATGTGGTGCTGAGGATTGAACCCAGTGCCTCATGCAAAGCAAGTGCTCAACTACTCAGCTACAACCCCAGCCCCACCCAAAGCTATTTTTTAAAAATGCACCACACATGCAAACACAATCCCCCATTTTATGATAGCCCTGCAAGAAATCTAGTCCGAGAGAAGAGCTCCTGGAAGTTGTGAGCATGAGAGCTATGGCCTACTCAGGACCAAATGTCATGTCAGTCCAAGGAGAAGGCTTAGTGGCTCTGCCTTAACAGCAAGCAGAGTCCCTGGGACATATAGTTTTCAGATATCTCAAAATATTTTATATGATGCCCTGGACCTTCTAATGTTAAAATCAGTTTTCACAACTAGATCAAACTTAGACCACAATAGACTTCCTTTCACCCACTGTAGAGCAAGATGATGGAGAAAGAAGAAAGGTTCTTGGGTTCTATAAATGCAGGTGGTTGCCTAAAGTGACCCCACTTTTCCCCATTGTGCAATCTTGGATTTCTAGACCAGAGAAATGATAGGTTATTTCTCCCCCATTTTCTGTATTTCTGGAGTTTTTCAAGACCATCTGTAACTTATGGGGAAGTATGGGTGCCACATATATTGGGACCCATTTTTAAAGCCCATGGCAACCTCATCAAACTGCCCTCTAATTACATCAGAATTGTTGGTCTTCCATTAACAATGGGGGGGGGGGATCCACACTGATTTCTGAAATGTCTTCAGGACACAATCCAACTAAACCTTCATACTTTAGACCCTCAAGCTACTGAAGTTGACTTCTGTTTGGTCTTCTGAAGTCCAATCTTCTCCTTCATTCACCCAACTTCTCCCAATTCATCCTTCCTTCTTCCTACAGAAAAATCTAAGTCACACATCTGATGAATCACTCTGCTGATTAAATTACATAGGACTTCCCCACTGCCTGGAGACCAGAGCCCAAACTCAGTCTCCTTAATCTTCCTTCTTGCATAATTTTCTGCCATCCTGCCCCACTCACTGTCTACTCTAATAATGAGCCGCCATGCCCTAGTAGAGACCCTCATTCCTTGATGTCATGCTGCGTTTATATCTCCTTGCCATTGCCAAGGCTGTTGGCTTTGCATTTATCTATTCATTTCATCAGCAAAATACACACAGATGCTCCTCAATTTATGACAAGGTTTCATCTCAATAAATCATTCACAAATTGAAAATATCACAGGTTGAAAATGCATTTAATTGACCTAACTACTGAACACCCTAGCTCAGCAACACAGCTGATACTGTAAAGTAGAGTATCAGTATACTGTAGAGTATCAGTTGTTTAAACTCTTGTGATTGTGTGGCTGACAGACTGTGTCTCACTGTCATTGCCAAACATGGCAACGGAGTATTGCACCACATGCTGCTAGACTAGGAAATGATCACAATTCAATCCCCCCACCCCAGTATTGGGGACTGAACCCAGAGGCACTCTACCACAGAGCTATAACCCCAGTGCCCACTCTCCTCCACCTTTTTTTTTTTTGAGGGTCTTGTTTAGTTGCCCAGGTTGGCCTCAAACTTGCACTCCTCCTGCCTCAGCCTCCCTGGTAGCTAGAATTACAGACGTGTCCCACAGTACCCAGTAAAAATTCAAATTTTGGAATAAAAATTTCAACAGAATATGTATAGCTTTTGCACCATCATGAAGATAAAAAAATCTCATATTCAACCATTGCAAGTTGGGGATGTCTGTCTGTATACTGAATATTTACTATGAACCAGGCACTGGGAAGAGTAGAATAATTTTATAGAACTAATATGTATATATTTTAAAATAAATTTAAATAAGATATTTAACCAAGACGTTTTTTAGGATACATTAGTTTATCAAACACATATTAAACACCTTCTATGTGGTAAATACTTTTATTAGACACCAGATTGCAATCAGCCATAGTCTCTGCCCTGAGGACCTCAGAGCCTAGTGTTAAGAGGTAGATATGTAAACTAATTATGAATGTGACAAAGGTCTGTATACACTGGACACTATGGAAGGAGCCCTGGAAAGAAGATGATGCATGGGATAAACAATGTAACTGAAGTTGGATGAGGAAGGTTGACAGAGAGGGCGGAGAGTAAGATAGAATGAGTAGGTACGTGAAGCACAGAAGCCAGTGGTGGCCAGAGAACAGGGAAATCAAGGAGCCTGGTAAGAAATGAAGTTGGATAAGGAGGTGGAGAGCAGGTGGTGGGTTAGATGTGAGTGGCAGGAGTCTAAGATAATTCAAAGGTTTTTGGCTTACAATTATGTGGGGGCAGCACCTGTACTGAGATAGTGAACAGAGGAGGAGGAAAGGGTTATTTGGGAGAAAGGTGGAAGAAAATAATTCTATTTGGGGTATATTTTAACTTTGAGATGCCTGGGAGCTGGTCAATAATGAGGTTCAGTGGCCAGATGGACACCTGTAGGTCTCAGGCTTGGTTGTGAGTCCTGACCTGGAGGCATGGATTTGGGTTTATTGTAAAAATGGGTAGTTGAAGTTACAGCCCTGTATGAGGTGGTGCGGGGAGAGCTCATTCATCCATCATTCATGGAAAAAATATCAATCGAGCACTTACTCTGTGGGAGACACTGTTCTAGACCCTGGCAATACCCACCAGGGAACAAAGCCAATAAGACCACACTCTTGGGGTTCTTGGGGGAAGGGATTGAGAGCACCTTAGTGGGTGGCAGGGGAGGATGAAATTTTAATGCAATGAGAAGGTGACTTTGGACAAGGTCTTGAACAGATATGAGCAGTGAGTCCTGAGAAGTTTTAGAAAAAAAAAAAAAAACTGTGGAAAGCATCAGTGCAAAGCCTCTGAGGCCAGAGCAGAGTTGTGCATTTAAGCAAAAAGAAGAGGTTGATGTGGTTACAGCAGGTGAGTGAAGGGAGGAGTGGGAGGACAGACAGTGAGAGCCATAGTGGGAAAAGTGAAGGATGGGGGGAAATGGAGGATCTAAAGCAGAAGGAGTGACATGTGTGACTCCTATTTATAAAGGGTAATAGACTCTAGAGGGACTTGGACGAGAGCAGAGTCCTGGGAAGTAACTCACATTTATAGACTGAGCAAAAGATAAGGGAGTTCAGGGCAATGGAAAGGTTGATGGAAAGTCAGATCCAGGGGATCTCAAGGATGCTAAGGTCTTAAGACTCTCCATCATGTGGTAACTTGTTGTGAAGGAAAGGCCAGCATTGGTAGGAGGAGACCAGGGAAAAGAGCTATCTCAGAAGCCAAAGCACTATAGAAAGAGACTCAGGGCTGGTGCTAAAGGCCACAGAGAGGTCAAGAAGGACAGGCTTGGGAAGCATCTTTGGACTTGGCCGTGCAGAGGGCCCTGTGACTGCTGCTGGAGAAATGAGTGGGTGGGGGTAGACGTCAGAGTGTGGCGAGCCGTTGAGTGAAAGGGAGATTAAAAAAAAAAAAAAGCGGACTTTAAAAAGAAATGGGGCCAAGAAAGAGGGAATAGTTTGAGTTGTGACTTTACTGAAACATGGCATTGAAGGGATGTTCATCTTATTGGTGATAGCATAGCTTTTCTCTCAAGTGCAAGACAGATGCAAGGAATCTTAAGCCTCATAAAGGAGACCATAGATGGAAAAAGGAACATGAAGAAGATGTCCACAATATAAGAGTTCTAGGTCTGCACTTTTCAGTCACCATCTCTTTCTATAATTCCAAATAATTGGTCAGTTAAGAAATGACCAATCGTGAAGGACTCTCCCAATCAGTCAGTTGAGAGCAGTATAAATGTCTCCATCTTTACTTTTGTGCTATCTTAAGACCATATAATTTTTTACAATATCCATTTTCAATGAATTTGCAAAACTGCAACCTTGAATTTCATGCAGTTGATTTCCAGATTTCACTTATCACAAGGAGTAAGGTATTCTGGTTCCATTACTTACTTAGGGCATATGTTGAGTCATTCAAAGAGAGAGCTCCTTTTTAAAACCTTGAGGTTTTTCAATCAGCCATGAAGTCAGAGTAAAGGAAGACTTTTCCTCCTAATCAGTCAAATAAATGATTATTCAAGCTAGAGGCATTGAACCAAATTCTCTCATTGTGTGATTTATTCCACTTGTATAATTTATGAGAGGTCAATTCACTCTTATAGGCCACGAGGGTACAATTAGGATTCAGCAGAAATTTTCTAAATGCTCTTCTTGAAACTTGTTTAAAGAAATAGAAAATAAACAAAGTCTATGATGGAGGAAAATGTCTCTGGCCTTTCGTAAGAAAACCCATTAGTTCCTGAAATCAAACAAAATGTCATCCCCCAAGATTGACAAGGGAGAGGCACCTGGACTTTGTGAATCTGACTCTGACCCCTAGGTTTCTTTGTTCATGGGAACTTTCCCTCATAGATGCTGAAATTACTCCCAAGGACCCATCTGGACTGTTTGGCCCAAGAGGAGGCTCATAAGCTTTCCCCTAATTTCTGAATCACAACCAAGAAAGTACAAGACAGCCCTGCAGAACTGTTTAAAGACTTGGGATAATAACAGAGAAATAACCACAAAAATAATTAGTAAACCCCATACAACTGATACTTTTACAGGTAAAGAAATGGGCACAAAAAAATTAAGGAGGCTGTCCAAGGTTAGTTGCACAGCTACTAATCTCTAAAGCAAGATTAGAACATGGAAAATGAACTAGGCAGTGGATATGGGGGTGATATATAAACAGCCAAACAAGCTGGCATACAGATTATGGGTGGTAGATCATATTGCAGCAATCTCTCCCAGTTCTTTGTCCCTCTGCAATTCAATGAAACATTTTACTATCTTCTCTGTGCTAAGGCATGGAGACTCCTCGTTTGGCTCCTACTCCGAACCAAAAGCAGATCCAGATACAAGGGTTCATGTGCAAATAGTTTATGTGAGAAGTGACCCTAGAAGATCTTAGGAGTGGGGAGCTGAGATAAGAAAGGAAAAGCAGCCAATGAGGGCTGTGTTATCAACCAAGTTACCAGTGTGGACCATTGCTGCTCAGTCCCATGGGGGAATGCTGGGCAACAGTGCAGAATACACCATATCCGTTTGTTATTGGCTGAGAGATGCTTGCAGAAGGACTAACTCTCTGGCTTTCTGCCTGGCCCTGGGGTTGGGGGTTGAGGGTGGCTCAAGCAGGCAGAGCAGCTTATAGAATCCAGCGCACAGCAGGGGAGGCAGGAGGTGGAGTCTGCTGGTGAACCGCTCCAGTTCCGCGTGCCTGGGTCAGTGTGTGAGCTCCCAGGAGCATAGAGCAGAAACAGAAAAGAAAATTACGATGCAGCTGAGACTCACATTACCCAAGTCAAACAGAATATAAAATCCTCTTGAGTTGTGTGCAGGCAAGCTCTTATGTTGACTCCATCTCTCCTCTTTGAGGCTTGGCTTATTCCAAATTGTTCTCCCACTTGATTCCCATTGCCTCTGCTGGTCCTCTGGTGCTTATGGTTGGGGTGGTGGGGGGGTGGGTGGCAAACACCATCTGCCTTCAAGTATGTTACCTTAGAAACATTTGTACCTCTATTTGAGGAGCGAAGAGGTTGTGTCATGTCAGGAGTTGTTAACTCTAGTTGACAATGAGATTGATTGGAAATTATTGAAAAAGCACAAGTTGAAAACTGGTTTAGAAAGTGACTTTCCTTTTTTTTCTGATAAGAATTGTTTTTCTTGGATACATCTAAAATAAATCAGTATGTTGACTGAGTATCTGATCCAGATGACCAAATCTCTCTAAATGGACATTATATAAAAATTATTTTGAGAAAGGTTTAAGTTCAAAAATCAAGTGCCTTAATAGTATGTGTTTTCTTTCCATAAAGACGTAGATAGATCTATTTCAGTGCTTTTTCCAGAATTTTCTTTTGGGGGGTATGTGTGGTTGAACACATGTGTGGTTGAATTTGATTTTGAGGAGGCTGGCGGTTCTGTATCTGGGTGCTGGGGATTGGTTTCTTCTGAGTTCTCTCTCCTTGGTTGCACATTATTGGAATCTGTAAACAAGTCAAAATAACACCTGGCATTTTGCCAGGGGAATGTTAGAGTTCCTAAACAAGTCTGGATGATGCCTGGCAAAATGTCAGAGGGAGTGGTTTGAGAAGTAACAAAACCGAGCCATTAAGTGTAGAGATTCCTGATTGGTTGACTGATGTATCTAGTTTATGCTAATTAGATAAGCTGTGTGGAATGTATAAATACTGCTCCTGTCCTGCAATAAAGGGCTCCCACTCCTGCTGTATCAATCTACACAAGTTGTTCATCACCCCCCGGTTATTTTGCTGCAGCCGGACTGCGGCAGATGGTGGCCTGTTACGGGGAGCCCCGGGACACTCNTCCTGCCTTCATCCCAGTGCCAATGAGGACGAAAGTGGAAGAATTTCCAGTGTTGCTGAGAACCGGACGAGACTTCGGATCAAGCTAGCTGCCTATAGAACTTACCTGGACTGTGATTTAAGCTAGCTGCCTGCAAAACTTACCTGGACTGTGATTTAAGCTAGCTGCCTGCAGAACTTACCTGGACTGTGAAATCAAGCTAGCTGCCTGCAGAACTTACCTGGACTGTGATTTACCTGGACTGTGAGTTAATCTATTGAGACACTGCTTTACCTGGACTAAGACAACAAAATGTAATCTACAACAAATTGTAACTCGGTATCTTTACTAATGGTGTCATTGCTGGTATAATTTTTCCAAGGGCTTCTTGCATGGAGCCATCAATTGGCTTGGTATTGTGGCATTTTGTATCCTCCCTTTCTGTTTGTAGCAGGTTATTTATGGTGTTTCTGTAAAAACCACTATGGTCGTTATTTAAATTAAACAAAAGGGGGAAATATTGGAATCTGTAAACAAGTCAAAATAACACCTGGCATTTTGCCAGGGGAATGTTAGAGTTCCTAAACAAGTCTGGATGGTGCCTGGCAAAATGTCAGAGGGAGTGGTTTGAGAAGTAATAAAATCGAGCCATTAAGTGTAGAGATTCCTGATTGGTTGACTGATGTATCTAGTTTATGCTAATTAGATAAGCTGTGTGGAATGTATAAATACTGCTCCTGTCCTGCAATAAAGGGCTCCCACTCCTGCTGTATCAATCTACACAAGTTGTTCGTCACCCCCCCGGTTATTTTGCTGCAGCCGGACTGCGGCAGCACATGGCAATCTTCTTTCCTGTGTGTTTGTATGGTCTTCTCTCTGTGCCTGTATCTTAATTTCCTCTTCTACAAGGACAGCAATTGTATTAGATTAGGGCTTACCCTGATGACTCCAACTTAATTTAATTACCTCTTCTTTTGGGGGGAGAATGTTATTGCAATGAACCAGGGATTGAACTTGACCTCTGAGCCACATCCCCAGCCCTATTTTGTATTTTATTTAGAGACAGGGTCTCACTAGGTTGCTTAGCACCTCCTCAGTGCTGAGGCTGGCTTTGAACTTGTGATCCTCCTGCCTCAGCCTCCCTAGGCGCTGGGATTACAGGCTTGTGCGCCACCACACCTGGCTTAATTACCTTTTCTAAACTCCTTTTGAGTACATTTTTATTTTCAGCTTTATTGAAGTAACTGACAGATAAAACTGAATGTATTTAAAGTGTACAACATAATGATTTGCTGTACCTACACAATGTGAAATGATTACTATAATCAAGCCAATTAGCCCAACACCTCACACAGTTGTGTGTGTGTGTGTGTGTGTGTGTGTGTGTAAACTTAAGATCTACTCTCAGCAAATTTCAAGTATAAAATACAGTATTATTAATTACAGTCCCCATGCTAGACACAGTGGCTCTTCAGAACTCATTCTTCTTATAACTGAGTTTGTCCGTGTTGACCAACATCTCCCCACTCCACCCACCTTCCTCAGTCCTGGGCAATCAACATTCTACTCTGTTTTTATGAGTTTGATATTTGTCCCCCAGGATTCCACAAGTAAGTGATGTCATACAGTATTTGTCTTTCTCTGGCTTACTCTACTTAGCACAATGCAATGCACCAAGTATTTAGATCTTACAACACCATCTGAGGTGTCTGAGGTTCTCCAGACTGCAAGGAAATGCCTTGGTAGGATGCATGAGACTTCTTGAAGTTCCTTATCACATTCCAATTATTTATGGACTTAAGCGAAGACAGTTGTATTTCCACCCAGTAAGCCCAGGTATTACATTTGCCACGGCAATAGATTCATGTTAATGACATTTCAGAATTTAAACATACATATAGAATAACTAGGAAGCATGATCTCTTTGTTAGAAAGCAAGTTATCTGCCCTTAAAAGCCTTATTCAAGGAGACAGGACAGCAGTTGTAGCAAGTGATTTAGGAAGTGCCATCAATTGTACTGGAGAGCTATAGCCTCCATTCTCTCTTCACACTAACCGTGCAGTTCCTTAAGAAGCATGAAAAGAGAAATATTGAATTTGGAAGAAAGCTTGTTGTATTAGGCACGTTGTAAAAAGAGACCAGATAAGTTTTATAAAAATTTTATCTTGAGTTTTTCATGGGGTAGAAGTCCTACCCTGAAGAAGCCTTATCCTGAACTTTTGTTCTGTCAGAAGAGATGGTGTTATTTAAATTGCCTGAACTAGCACCCGTTTTAGGCCTCCGGAGAGGCAGCACATCACATGTCTATTTTTTTAAAAAAAAAGAAGCCAGGATCTTTAGAACAATTATTTACAGTTCTTGGTAAAGTTCTGAGTCTTTTGGTATAAAGTATAAACAGCATTTCCATGTTTACAGGAGCATTTAATAATAGACTGGAGTAAAATCAAGGACAATTAATAAATTGAAAACTTCAGTGAACCTTATTGCATTCATAAAAGTGATAAAGTAGCTGACATTACTCCCAACTGGTCACTTTTCCATGAGAAAGACTATTGAATAAATATGTGTAAACATCTCCATTTTAAAAAATATATTCTAGGAAGACCCCCTTTCAGAAATAATATGTACCCTGCAACAAAAGTCTCATAAAAAGTGATTCCTTCCTGTTATTTCTATTCCATAGCTTCTTGTGTTGGACTTTAGTTATTCAGTCTTGGATATAGATAGAATTCTTCCCTCACTCTTTTTTCTAAAAGCTTTGAAGAAGTCCGTATTTATTGTGATTAGTCACCCATCCTCTGGGATCCTTGGCAGAGAATTAAACAAATGCAAGTACACATACAAGCACATACACACCCCATGCAGAGATTGATATATGGATTATTCCAGTTTGCTGAGAATGCATCTTTTGGGGGTAAAAACAATTCTCTTGTCCCAGGAGTGATGAGAAAAAAATAATTCTGACTATTTATGAAATCCAAATTTTCCTAAACAAGTAGAGTACTCAGTAAATGCATCAAGATGTAAAACTTTATTTCCTGTGACTTAAGCTTTGGGTTTAACTGGTCAGCATTTTGCTGAGAGCAGAGCCTCAGAGCACTCTGTCTTAGTTACAATCTTGAGAACAGATGAAGAATTTGTTTGTTTCACTTCCTGTGCACTGTTTACTGTCTGAGCAGACCCCCTCAAGTTAAATTTGGAAAATAGGGAAGTAATGACACAGCTTCATTTTTTTTTTCTTCCTGAAATTGTGGACTTGCATGCACTCTAAACTGGGGTGATAATAATAATCTAGGAATAAGCCTTATTCCTAGGAAAGAATTTGAAGACATATCTCTTCATTTCATGTGACTAAGGTTCAGGGCAGATTCTGTTGCTGCTATTTGTTGCTAAGGGAACGCTATGCAAACTTTCAAAGTCCATTGGTCCCACCCTAAAGTCTCTGGGGAGAGGATTATTTCCAGGGGAAGATAAATAATTGGCAATCAGAAACATATATGGCATCATTTTTATTTTTTTAAGAGAAAGTTTTTCTATACTTGTGCTCAGACTCATAGATGATAATCTTAAAATCTTAAAAAATAATAAAAATTATCTAGTTCAACTCCTTCAGTTTCCATCTGTATTAATGAAGGTACAAAGAAAAAAAAATAAAAATTATCTAGTTCAACTCCTTCAATTTCCATCTGTATTAATGAAGGTACAAAGAAGGCCAAAAAGGTCACCCAGAAGATGGTGACAGGTCACAAAGTAAAAATCACTGAGGAGAGAAAACCTGATCAGTATTTCTTTTCTGGAGATTCTCCCTGTAAGTTACCTATGATTGATTTTTTATTGGGCAACTACTTAATTTCCCATAATTAAATTGATACCCCAGAAAGAGATTTAACTAAATATTTTTTAAATTTTGATAATATATTTTATTTAAGCCAATATCTCCAAAATATATTCCAACAAGAGATAATATAAATAAACTGAAATGTCTTATATTAATATGTTCTTACTTCATTTTAAAAATCTGGTACATGTTTTATTGTGTTTAAAAATTTTTTAACCGATTCATTAAAAACAAATTGTACATAGAAAGCTCTGTCGTGATTTGCACACTAGGCTGACTATGGATAATAATTATTTACTGTGTATCTCAAAAAGATATAAAGAAGGAATAGTAAATGTTTTCACTATGAAGAAATGATAGATATTTAAAGAGACACATACATTTAACCTGATTTCAACAGTACACAATGTAATATATAGATCGAAACATCAATGAGTCACAACTGGGTTTCATGTTTTTATATATTTTGTCAAGAAATAAGCTATTGAAGGAGACAGATATACCAGGTGAACAATGAGATTCTTCCAACAGAAACGATCGGTTCTCTTTATTTCTTTGCTATGCCAGGAAGAATAAGAGTTAATTCTTTTTGATAAGTGTGTCCGACAGCTGGCTGCTCTATCAAGGATTTGTGCTTTACTTTCCCCTGTGTGAAGATTTTACTGGAAAGGCAGGAACCACAGATCCAAGACTCCTTTCCATCTGTGAGTGATGAGTTTGGGCTAACAGAAAACGCAAAAGAAGGAGATGAGTTATTTCCAGATCAAGGAGCCGAAGAAGCAAATTTTAGTTCCCTGCATACTTTTTCACGTACTCCTTTTTCCCATAGAATAGCTGCATCCATAGGGAAAGGTAGCATCAGGAAATGGAGGAAGCAAGTTTCTTCAAAGCCTCTGCTTACCACAGAGAAGCTTCTTGCTCAACACAGCACAAGTACTGGACTATGAATGAGAAATACATTTCTAATATGTTTCTCTGTATCTGTTATCCATTGCAACAAACAACCCTCCAAATTAGAGGCTTAAAATAACAATCATTTGTTTAACTCATTAAAAAATCTGGACAGGACTCTATAGGGACAGCTGTCCTCTACTCTTTATGGCATTGACTGGGGCAGATCTACTGGGGGCTGCAGGACCTACTTTCAGATGGTCACTCACATGATTGGCAAATAAGTGCTGGGTGACAGCTGGGAGCCCAGTTGAGCCTGAAGCAGCTGCCTGCCACCCCCAGTTCCTCCCCATTCTGCATTCACCAAAGTCTGCTTGCCTGCCACAAGACATAGTAGCTGAGTTCAAAAAGCAGGTGTCCAAAGGGATAGAAAAGAAGTTGACACATTTTTGAAGTTTGGGTCCAGAAACAAACACAATTTTACTTCTATCATAATTTATTGATAAAGTGATGATAGAGCCTAGATTCAAAGTAATGAGACAGAAATCTAACTTTTCAAAGGAAGAATATTAAAGATTTGGGGGGGGGCATGTTTTAAAACCATCTCTGAAACCATGAAGATTTTCAGATTTATAAGTTAGAGCAGCTGGTATCACAGTTAAAGTGTTCACAGTGACAGAGAAGAAATATGCCAGTCTTGACATATTTCAATTATAGGTCACCAATCATCCCACCCCTAGCAACAATAAAACCTGCAAAGAGATTGAGATTTAAATTTGTGAATTTTTTTTTAAAGGAAGAAATGGTTAGGGAGGTTCTGCAAAAACATTATTGAGTTCAGCTTTAAAATATATTTGAAGATCTCTTGTAAGTCAGTAAAATAAGATGAACACTGACCCAGAAAAAATGGACAAAGAACATGAATAGATGATCCACAGAAGGGGAAATGAAGTACCAATTTGGAAAGATGTTGTTATGGTCATTGTTCAGCTGGATGCCCAAGATCAATTTCCCCTTCCTAGCTAATTTCCCTGGAGAAATTAGCACTTTCTCTCTAAGAGTAGGCAGCACCCTGATTATAATTCCACTGGCTGTGGTTCAGTGGAATTGTAACCAGGGCACTCCCTACTCTTAGCCCCAGGGCAGGCATGTGCCCTAAAATAAGTCAACTGCAATTTGAATCTTAAGAGAGGTATAAGAAGACCAAACCTGTTGGGGCTCCATTCCATTCTTGGACTGCATTCAATGATGCTGTTCTATACTATTCTAATCCCAGAAGCACCTATTTTCTCACATTCAGAGGTGCCAATGTCCTGTTCATTCTATGCCTGGTTTTCTAGCCTCTGACAAATTCTGTGGGCCTCTGATTTCCTGTCCTAGATTCCTCTGGATTTAAAGCACCTAAAGTTGTTTATTGCTCTCAGTGTAAGAACACTAAACTGCACAAATGCTCACCTACAAGACTAATGAAACAAATATATATTAAAGTTGCAAGAAACAATTTCACTTGTTAAATCAGCAAGGCTTCTTAAAAATTAATGGTACTTCCCAGTTTGTTAAGATTTTGGAAAAATGACTTTTCTTATAATTGCTGGTAGGAGTGTAAATTTATATAGTCTTTCTGGAAGAAAAAACAATATATATCAAACACTTAAAATGTACAGCATACTTTGATCAAGCCATATAAAAATTCCATGCAGAAAATTATCTGCATAGACATTTATTAATTTTTTTGTTCATAATAGGGAAAATTAGAAACAACATACATCAAGCAAAAGGAGATTTTTGAAAGTGAAAGGAGGTACTATTAATAATTATGCCAAAATGAAAAGTTTATACCTGTTTAGCCCTGTTTCAGGCAAACCAAGATAATAATTATTACCTTGTACATAACCATTGTCAGGGGTTAGCCCCAGCAACATCTAGCTGATTGGCTCCTCTGCGGTGATGCTCATTGGGCTGTTTCCCTGCCCTTTCAGACCACGGAGCTGCTCATTGGGGGACTTTTTTGGCTCCACCCACGTGACCCAGCGAATCGGCCTCAAGAGCAGGAGGATTGTGGGAGGTGGAGAGAGAGGCTTGGGTTGGAGAGAGAGGCTTGTGTTGTTGGAGGGAGAGGCTTTTGGAAAGCCGGTGGTGGCAGTTGAGGCTCTGAGGGTTTTTCCTGAGAGGCTGTTTTGTTTGGCGTGTGTGGTTCTAAAAATAAAGTTAGTTTCTTTTGACAAGTGGCTCCTGATTGTGCCCAGCCAGACTGCGGCAGTTACCACACATTGAAACAAAAGAATTCAAACTATTAAAATATTATTATGTATATTAGAAATATACATGTAAAATATATATGTATATCTATATTAATTCAAGTTTGTACTAAAACTTTGCATTATTTTATTGATTTGCCTATATCTTTTTGGGGGTGGGGTGGGAGGTGTACCAGGGATTGAACTCAGGCACTCAACCACTGAGCCATATCCCCAGCCCTATTTTTTGTATTTTATTTAGAGACAGGGTCTCACTGATTTGCTTAGTGCTTTGCTTTTGCTGAGGCTGACTTTGAACTCGTGATCCTCCTGTCTCAACCTCTCATGCCCATGTCTTTTTGTACTCATTTGAAAATATATTGAGGGTCTGAGGATGTAGCTCAGTGGCAGAGCACCTGCCTAGAACGTGCAAGGTCCTGGGTTTGATCCTCAACACCATGCACACACAAAATGTGATTTCAAGGTATATTTTGCTACATGATAAGCAAATCGCCTATTGCCTAATATTAGTTTTTAGTTCTTCCAAGGGTATAACAATTTTCTCAAGTTCTACACACACTTTTCTCAGCATGTTAAATTATATACTACTTTGGGGAGGAATGATTTTTTTTATTCTTTTAACAATTTGAGCTCCACCTACCTTTGTTTTTTTCATATGGCTCAGTGGAATTTTAGAGTTTCTCTCCATTGCTTGTTATGTTATAGCTAGGTGTTTTACATCATTGCTACTATAAATACTGTTATTGCTATATAAAAGGTTATGGACTTTTCTGTATCTGTATAACTAACCACTCTACCTAGCATCCTTTCCAATTATAGTTCTAATTTCATTATATCTTTCTTGGGGTTTTCAGGTACATAATCATATTATTTGAAAATAAGAGGAAGAAAGTGTTAGAGGAAAAGTAACTCCACATTTTGGTATAAGTAAGTTAGGGTGTTCTGGCTTTAGTAATACATCCAGAGGGTCCTTGGCATTAGTCACTCAGTCTTGACTTGAATATCATCTCTCCAAGAAAGCTCACTAACTTTAAAAATACCTTCTGTAAAGGTACTTTTGTGTATTTTTCAATACAACTAATATTGAAATCAGTAGAATTTGAGTTAGGCAGAGTATTCTTCATGATGTGAGAGGCCCTATTAAAAAGACTGACTTCCCCTGAGGAAGAGAAAATTCTCAAGCAGACTGACTCTGAACTTGAACTGAAGCATCAGCTCTTCCAGGAATCTCCAAACTGCTTACTAACCTACAGATTTTGAATTTTCTACTGTTTCCCATTTTCCTTAGGAGCGGGGGAGGGGGGAAGAAACACAGAGAGTGATGTTAGAGAATTTAAAGAATTCTCTTTTTCCATTGATGTTTGTGTGTATGAGTGTGTGTGTGTGTGTGTGTGTTTTCTGTTTCCTTAGAGAATTCTGATTAATAATGTAATAATACTTAGCTTAAAGGTAGTAGTACCATTTGTAAGAATCTATCCCAAGGAAATAATCACAAATATTATTTGTGATTAATAATATTTGTGATTATTTATTTATGTGCAAATTTATATAACAAAAATAGTAAAAAAAAAAAAACAGTTCAAAATCTTTGAGAATGAACAGGTATATTATGGTATATGTCTCCTTAAAATGAATGAAGAGATAATTTAATTGCCACTAAAAATCATGTGTTAGAATAATATCTCTTTTGTGTGGTGTGTGTGTGTGTGTGTGTGTGTGTGTGTGTGTAAGTAACTGGGGCTATAACCCAGGGCTTCATCCATTCCAGGATAGTGCTCTACCACTGAGCTACCCGCCAGCCCAGAGTCATAGTTATTGATAGGGAGAAATGCCCACATGTGATACACCCACACCCATCTCCTTATTTCTGTGTCTCTTTTCCTACATACAGATCCATCTGCATCTGAGCTCTGCAATACAAGAGCCACTAACCACATACAGCTGTTGAGCCCTTGAAATATGATTAGTCAACAATGAGGAACTGAATTTTTTATTTCATTTAATGCTAATCAATTGAAGTTTTGATTTTTAAAAACAATATATATATATATATATATATATATATAAATATATAAATATACACACACAACTCGGTTATTAGAAAATTTTAAGTATGTTCAGATTAACTGGACTCTTTTAATCTACTTTTAAAATTATGAAATCTAAATATAGAGTCGATATTTTTATGAAAATTGAGTGCCCAAATTGAGAAAAGTCATCACTACAGAAAATGTGCTAGATTTGATATGAATTACATTTTTGAAGTTTTCTATACTAGACACACATTATTTTTATAAAGGAAAATATTATTTCAAAAAGAAAATATAAGTTTATCTTTAGCTGCAAAAAAGGAATGAAAATGTTTCTGTGTCTTTCTCAAATATTCTACTTTTCAGGAATAATTCTCTAGACCATGGAGGAAATAGCAATTTATCATCAGTAACCTAATCTAAGAAGAAAGCAGTCTATCTGGATCTACATGTGGAAGTTTGAGAACATTTGTTAGTATTTCAAATACAATTATTCAACACATTTTGTAAGAACACATTTTCTTGAGCCATGAATAATTTGTTACTATCTTTCTAAGTTCTGGCTCTGAGTTAATGTTTTCTTATTCCTGAGGGATTTTCTAGTTAGATTTTGAAAAGATAAACTGTCTTTGGAAACTATGTATAAGCCTCATTTCCAATCAGTCCCATTCTTGTGGAGAAGTCACTTTGCCCGAAGGAAGAGAGAGATTCTAATTTCCTCTGACATTTTTTTTTTCTTTCCTTAGCGATGTAACAGTTTGTGAGTTATCTTTGAGGGCTATTCTCCATCAGAAAAATTCTGAAACTAAATAAGTCTGCTAAGTTAATCAAATAATCATCTCTATCATCATCCATTTTATATTCTATACCATGGGGCAAAACCCTGAAGCTCTTCAGGGATTAGACCTAAGATATTTGTGGTTTTCTTCCTACCTATGATCCAGCTAACTCCTAAGTAATCCTCACTGTGAAAAACATGAGTCGCTATGCACTAGCAATGACTACTCATAGGTGGGTATTTTTATGTCTATTTTAAGACAATGGTATAGCCATTATGGAGAGCAGTATGGAGATTCCTCAAAAATTACTAGAAATAGAAATACTATATCCATTTCTGGGCATATAGCAAAAGGGTAGGAAATCAGTGTGTTAAAAAGCTATCTATATTCCCATGTTCTATGTTCCCATTTACCATGTAAATGGTGTTCCCATCACCATTTACAACAGCCAAGATATGGAGTCAATCTTAGTGTCCATCAACAGAGGAATCAATTAAGGAAACATAGTATACATACACAATGGAATGCTAGTCAGCCCTGAAAAATAAGGAAATCTTATTGTTTACAACAACATAGATGAACCTGGATTATATTATACGAAGTGAAATAAGCCAGAAACAGAAAGACAAATACCCACTCATATCTGTGGAATCTGAAAACATAAAACTCATCAAAACAGGAACAAAGAGTAATTACTGGAGGGTGAGGAGATAGAAGGGATTTGGGAGATGCTGGTCAAAGTATGCAAAATTTCAGCCAAACAGGAAGAATTAGTTCAGGAGACCTATTGTTCAACATGATGATTATAGTTAATAACAGTATATTAAATCATTGAAAATTGCTGGCAACAGGGTGTTCTCACTACAAAAATGATTGAATATGAGGTAATGCATATGTTACTGAGCTTTATTTAAACATTTCACAAGGTACTCACATATAAAAATATTGTACATCAAAAAATATACACAATTTTTACTTAGAAAATAAAAATAAATAATAAAGATGCAAAGAAGCTGAGTTTCATTAAGTATTAAGTGGCTAGTAGATGGCAGAACTAGAGTCTAACCACATATTCCAAATCCCCAAATCCTGTTAACAGTGCTTGTTTTGAACTGCAGGGGTCCTTCCTAAATAAAATCTCATAATATTTATTGCATGTTATTCATTAGAAAATGAAGGACACATCTGTTTCGACATGGTGGAGGATCACATACAGCCATCTCTTCTTCTGGAAAATATTTTAGATGAAAAATTACAGACACAAATGAGAATTAACACAAATTTTTCAGAGAGAGAGAGAGAATCTCTCCAAGAGAGCAGTAAATTTCTTAGCATAATGGAGACAGCTCCAAACAGGGTCAGAAAGAAACACAGTGCTTAAAAGAAACAAGGTTCTTTCTTTAGAACTTTGGAAAAATCTCAGAACTTCAGGCATAAAAGATGTGGGCGAGATGTGAAACCAAGTACAGGCGGATTGATGGAAGTCTTGGATACAAAGTCGCCGGGGGTCCTTAGGTTTCTTTCTCCTGTTTAGAATTGGTTGGCAAGCTGATCCTTCACAGTTTCCAGTCAGCTGTTTGCTTTCAGGTTCTTAAATACAAACAGAAAGTTAAGGATCTGAATGTTCAAGCAAAAATTTCATTATGAGAAAGACACAAGCCAACACAATAAGCAACATTTAGAAGACTGGGGCTATAAATAGAGCCAAGGAGATCTCTAAGAAAGTATCACAGAAAGAGCAGTTGAGACTTGCTTCCTGACTGCCTGAGCTTTTCTCCACCATGCCCTTCTGCTGTGGTGTTCTGCTGGGTGTGCTGGCAAACACCAATCAAATCACAGCAACGCAGGAGGCTGAGGCAGGAGGATTGCAAGTTCAAGGCCAGCCTCTACGACTTAGTGAGACCCTATATCAAAATAAAAAAATAAAAAGGGCTGGGGGTGCAGCTTAGTGGTAGAGTGCCCCTGGGTTCAATCTCCAGTATCAAAAATGAAATAAAAACTGGGTGCAGTGGTGCACACCTGTAATCCCAACAGCTTGGGAGGCTGAGGCAGGAGGATTGCAAGTTCAAACCTGCCTCAGCAAAAAGTGAGGTGCTAAGCAACTCAGTGAGACCCTGTCTCTAAATAAAACCCAAAATAGGGCTGAGGATGTGGCTCAGTGGTCGAGTTCAATCCCAAATACGCCCCCCAAAAAAAATGAAATAAAAAATAAAAGGGGACAGGTTATATAGCTCAGTGGTAGAGGGCTTGCCTAGTATGTGCAAGACCTGAATTCATTCTCTACCGTGATCAGAAGGAAAGAAAGAAGAGACTTGAGAGAGTGATTTTAGTGAGTTCAACCTTTCCTTCCACCGACGGAGGACATGGCAACAAGGTACCAGCCCTCTCCACACATTGAATCTCCCAGCACCTCTGGAGACTTGTCAGCCTCCAGAACTGCAAGAAGTCAATTTCTGTGGTTAATAAATGACTCAGTCTAGCATATTTTGTTACAGCAGCAAGAAGGGACTGAGACATCCTTGGAACATTCCATTTCTCCCTCTTGTGGGAGGGACACATTTTCTGGCCCTACAATTCTTGGCTGACAGGTTTCGTCCTTCATCACTTGGAACATATCAACCCTCTGCCTTCTGGGTTCCAGGGTATCTGATGAGAAATCTGATGAGGAGTACCTTATGGATGAAAGTTTCCTTCCTCTCAGGCACATGGGTGTTAATAACTTTCCCTGTGGTATCTTAGGGAATAGACCACTGTGCTATAGTATCGGGACGTGAGTGAGGTGCTACCATCCTTTTGACACCAATCACTCCAAGCTTAAGGAAAAGGAACTGAAGACCTTGAGTGTAGATATGATGAGGACTTTAAAAGTCAAAAGTTAATTGCAGAGTTTCAGACTTGAAAAGCCATTGAAGCAACCTATAGGTTTTAATTTCTAAAAAAAAAAAAAAAGTAAATAACCCACTGAAGCAAAAATCTGGAGTCCTTTCTTCTTATTAAAGTAGAAAAGGTCCTAGAGGCCAAAAAGTGAGACTATCACTGTGGGTCATGCCCAGCCGTGGCCTCACGAGAGCCTTGGTGAGCTAATTCCAAACACCACCCCGGATGTGGCCTGGTGTTTTTGCCCATAAGCATAAGGAATTCTTGGTTGGTGACCTGTCAGACTCACAGGTAGTTAGCTCATTTGGTGTTTTGGGTTTTTTGACTTGTGTTTTGGGGATTCTTGGTAGTGGGGCGGGGGATTGTTTGGGGGGTTTTCTTTGTCTTTATTTCTTTTTCTCTTTTCTTTTTTAGCTGGCGTCATTAGTTGGTGTCGCTACTCACAGTGTGTACAGGGTGTAGTGAGGGTCTGAGGGAGTGAAGGTGTCCCAGCCAGCTCCTCTATGAAGAGACCCTCAATAACCACTGCAAGAGTTCTGAGGCAGGTCAGAAAGGGCAGCTTGGCCCAAGTGAAGCTGCCCCTCATTGCTTTACCAGGACAGAGGTAGAGCACAACTTCCCTGTCATCATATCTGACATGGATATAATAGACTACAGAACACCCAAATTTGATTGAGTTATTGAAACCATGGAAAACATCTCCCTTGTGACGGAGCATGCAAGTGAGGGACAGCTACTGTACCACATCCTGGAGGTCCAGAGAGTGTCCAGGCAGATCCTGTGCTACTGCCCTGAAAAAAAGCATTCTGCATGGAGATTTGAAGCCAGAGAACATTCTGGTGGATTCCAGAGGAAAAATGAAATTCTGCAACTCAGGCCCCAGTGGCAGGTTCATGGCTGAGCAGAAGCTAGACAGGATCTGCAGTACTCTCCAGTTCTGTGCCCCAGAACTTTACTGGCAGGAAGAATATAATCATCCAGAGGTGGAATTTTAGAGCCTGGATGTTGTTGATCACCACCTTTTTGCAGTTGAAGGTGTAGAACCAGCATGAAAGTTGTAACCTTCCTTCTCATGTGTGGGTTGAAATGCAAAGCATCATCAGTCGATCACTGACCATGCACCCTAGGCAGAGGCCCACGGTAGACCAAATCACGGAGCAGAGCCAGAGTGAGGAATATATACCAACTCATCCTAGCAAGCCGCACCCCAACCCCCTGGTTCCCATAATAATGATGATCGTGTTTGACATGGATTACAACTCATACTATACCTGGGAATCTTTGGTAAACAGAAAATTCATTGCAACAGTGGCTGAATATCAGATGCTCAAGTACCAGACAATCCATGGGGCAGGCCCACTCCCTGAAGATCCTTCTACCTTCCCTCTCTCTCTAAAGAGGGCCAGTGGGCCTTCCCCTCACACCTCTTATTGCTCTACAGTCAGAACAAAAAGGTGGCAGAAGAGCCCACCTGCCTATCATTCCCCTCTGCAACCTGCATGCAAGGACCCCTACATCCAGAATAGCCCCCCAGCATGTCCCTGTGCTACCCCCAGGTCCTGGATAAGCAACAGTCAGTGGGAGGCAGAGAGTAGTGAGTCCTCCCAGGCACATCATGAGAAGAAACCTCCCTCTCCATCAGCCAGCCCCCTGTGGGACCACAGTCTGTTCCCATGGCAACCACGAGGGCTAGAAGGGGGTGTCTAGGTCCTGGTTTTTACGAATATGTTGCTGCACGACATGTTGCTGGACATTGGCCTAAAAGGCAGACCATGAATTCAGAAATAAAGTGGCTCCAATGAAAATGGTCAGATGAAACAGACAAAACCAATGGATAGCCAGAGAACCCTGAGCTTCATGGGTCCCAACATCATGGCACAAGGATAGTCCAGGGGTGGACTCCAACAGTTGCAGTCGGGAAGCATACGAACTGCTATCGGCTTCTCCATATGGGTTCTCATCACTACAGTGCCTGGAGCGTCATAGAGACCAGTGGACCCCTCCACCTTCACCTGGGAGAGACATCAGAGAGCATCTTTTCCTGGGATGCTTCCCTCTACCCTGCTTTACCCTGTCCTTTCCCCCCATGTTTCTGAGATAGCATAGATGATTCTTAACAAATTTCTGTTTCACACCAAAAAAGGGGGGGAGTCAAAAATAAAAAAATAAAAGGATAAGAAATTTGGGAAGGTCAATTTGGGAGATACAACTTTCAACAACGGAGGAAAAGAAATGGTCAAAGAAATGACAAAAGAATATTTCCCATTTCCCAAAACTGAAGTACTTGGCTTACCAGACAGAAAAGGCTCCCCTTGTGTCCATCTCAATTAGTGAAAAAAGAAAACACACGAAGAGAGATATTCGTGAATTTTTGTTCACAAAATGAACTCAATTTAGTGAATGACTTTGGGGATACCATAGATGATGAAATGATAATAAATGCTTGTGGTAGGAGGTACTTCACATGCAAAGAAATGGGAATAAAAGTGGTGCTAGATTTCTCAAACCCACATTGGATGCTATAATGCTATAAGCAGTACTGTCATAATTTTGGAGGCGGCTGATCCCCAACATGGAATTTCATACCCATAGAAACTATGAATTAGTTTCCTAGGGCTGCCAGAGCATATTACCACAAATTGGGTAGTTAAAAAAAAAAAAAAACAGAAATTTATTCCATCACAGTTAAGGAGCCAGAAATGAAAATCAAGCTATCAGCAGGGTTGATTTCCTTTCAGAGACTGTGAGGAGAACCTGTTATGTGTTTCTCTCCTGACTTCTGGAGGTTGTCAGCAGTGCTGGGTGTGCCCGGCTTATAGATTGACCAATCAATCCCTGCTTCTGTCTCCATGTGGCCTGCCTTCCTTTGCGTTTCTGGGTCTCCACATGGCCTTCTTCTCAGAACACCAATCATGGGATACAAGACCCACCCTAATTCAGTACAGCCTTATATTAACTTCATCTGGGAAGCATTACATGTCAAAATGAAACTTAATAAAAAAATTACTTTAACTCCAAGGGTGAGTGATGAAACAAGTGTTGTTACGTGGCAACATTGGAAAATATCTTCAGGTGCTTGGGAAGAGTCTTTTACCTTGGCAGGTTGTCTCCACGGGCAAAAACCACCAAGACAGTTACATCCCTCCTGGGTTTGGGAGAGGCTGAATCCTCCTGCTGGTTGCTAGAAAAAAACATGCACAAGAAATGCCATGGAAGTCAACCAGGTGAGGTGCAATAAGTGTGAACCTGAAGGTTTCTGAGGTCACATCCCATAGGAGAACCTGAGAACTCTTTCTGATGGATGTGTTTAAGTGAAAGCAGTCACTGAAATCTGCTACTTAAACAATGTCAGAAATGTCACAGGGACAGCAAGTCTACTATAACAGGTTTTAAAAAGTCACAATCTGCTGCTCTCTCCAAAGTTCTGTACGACTCTGGTCCTTGGCCCACCATGAAGGTTATCAATCACCAGTTTCCTAAACAGAGCCATTAGGGATGGTTCCCAGGCTTCTGTTGAGGAGCTGCCATGAGCCAGTGCTGTATAAAGCACTTCCCGTGTGCCAAATCTCACAAAACCATTTTCACAGATGAGACAAACAAAGGCTCTAATAAGTTAGGCCACAAGTTTAGCATCAGCTGGCCAGCAAATCTCACTCATTCCATGATTCCAAAGAGCACCTTGTATATATTTTTTAAGTCTACAGGCAGGGCATCAGATTACAGGAAAACACCATTAGCATAGAGGCTGCAAAGTGCATTCCATTTATCACTGCAAATGTGTTCACTGGACAGAAATCCTGCTGATCTGGCAGAAGGACTCTCATGCAGGCACGGCAGGCACCAGAAAACAGCAACACCACCAGAGAGGTGTGATGGAACTCCTGCAATATTAGCAGAACAGACATGTCGCAGTCATGGAGGACCAGGGAACAAATACCCTGCAGGTGGGTGGGTGGGTGGTAACAGGAAAAGGATGGCTAATTTTATGTAAAGACCAATTCTTAAGACAAAGTCAATGATTGAAGAGTTTCAGAAAGTAGTTGCAAACACCAAAGTAGTAAATTCTTAATCACAGTGTTAATAAACTGAAGGAATTTTTTAAAAAGATGATTATCTTGGTAACCTCACTTGACTGATAATAATGACGAAGAAGTAGATCATAAGAGCAAGCATTATTTGAGATTCTCCCACGTTAGACATTGTGCTAGGTATTATCTCACTTAGTGCAATGAGCTATATCACATTGTTATCCCTAGGAGTAAAATCAGGCCCAAAGAAATGGTAATTCCCTCAAGGTGGCACAACTAGTTAGGGGTAGAGCTAAGACAAGGATGTCAGCCCCTGATGCCTAATCCTGGCATTTTTCTTTATACCATATGGATAATTTCTCTTCCTATGATAGTATACATAGAGCAAAGAGTCTTTGGAAAAACCAGGCAAATCCAGATCTCAATCCCCCTTCACATTGGATTGTGTGACCTCCCCTTTTTGAGTTCTGGATCCCTTATTTATGAACTAGAGATGATGATCTTACTTTAGCTTTGCTGTCAATTTTCCATGAAATAATGTATACAGAGTACTTATTGCAGCATCTGATACATAGAAAGAACGAAGACAATGTGGGTTCTGGCAGGTACATTAACTATATATTTGCACATGAGATGAAGTATTGGCAGAGAAGAATACAAAGAAATAATGTTAATAAACTCAAGAAATAATAACATGCCTCCTTTACCTATATTTCTAATATAATTAAAATATATCCAGCTGGTATTTAGCTGAATTTTAGAATTATCTGTAACTTTGAGCAATGACCATTGTCCAGTCTGCACCTGTACAAATTTGATCAGGATCCTTGGAAGTGAGGTTCAGGCAGCAGTAGTTTGTGGTTTCGGTGAGCATCCAAATGAGACTACCATTGAATGACGTGAGAAAAATGCTTCTCAGTGTGTGGGCCAGGGACCAGCAGCACTGACATCCCCTGTGAATTTGTTAGAAATGCAGATTCTCAGGCCTCACCAAGCTTTACTGAATCTGATTCTCTGTGCTTTAATAAGCCTTCTAGGGGATTCTGATGGAAACTTGAGTTTGAGGATCACAGGTCAACAATCCCTATCTCTTCTTCTCCCTTATATTTTATTCAAACCTATAGAAGATCACATCCTACTAATTTACCTTTTAAATATTTCCCTTAAGTTTCCAATCATCTCCATCCCAGGCACCATTATGTATTCTTACCTGGATAACTGATTGCCCTGTGACTAATTCTTAGCCCCTACAATTCTCTCTTCCTCTATCAGCCACTGCAAACCAAAAAAAGTCTGTGTCCCTTTTCTGTCCTCAGGGTACCCCAGTGCCTCAAGAGTAAAATCTAAATTCTCAGCACTCTGCGCAAGGCCCTCTCTGACTGACCTGTGCTTACCCCTCTATCCTCTTTTCCATCCCTCCTTGATGCAGCGTTAGCATACAGAATGCACACAGTCACCTCCTCCTTATGAAAACAATGGGGTTTGTGGTTTACACAAAACCTGCTTTAAGGACCAGCAGCCAAGCCAGCAGCCTGCCTAGGTACCACCTGGCTGGATTGGGTTACTTGCCCACATATGAAATAAAACAAATGATCTAAAAAGGAAAACTGAATTGAATGCACTTTGGCCAAAACTGGGGAGAAGCAGCTAATCTGTCTCTTCTGGTCCTATAGAAGCTGTTGCACTGTCTTTATAAACAAAAGTGAGAAGATACACACATGTAGATTTAACTAGGTTGTGCTAGCCAGAGAACATGTCACAACTCCTCTTTCCCTGGTGATCCCCTGGGACAGGTGGTAGCTTCTCAGTTTCCATTCTTAGCATAAATAAGTTGAGAGAGAGAGAGAGAGAGAGAGAGAGAGAGAGAGAGAACTTTCACCATAAAGTTAGGGGAAAACAACTTGGGGGTTTTCTTTCTTTCTTTTTTAGTTCCTGTCTTGCCAAGTTGTATCTAATCATTTTCATTTAGATCTTTAGATCAAAGGACTTCTCCTTGATCTAAAAACCTTCTTCATATTCTGTCTGAACTAAAGAGTCCTTCTCTGTACTCCCATGTGCAAGCTGCTACCTTTGCCTCAGCACCACTACATTAAATTGATCTCTTCTTGGGTCTGTCTTTCCGTTAAACCATGAGCTTAAAGGCATGTGCCATTTTTAATGATCTTTAACTTCCCTGCCTCTGGCACAATGAATGTTACATGGCAGATGTAGATGCTCAATATACCATGCTGCACTGAACTGAAAACTACTAAATGCATCTATTCATTCACAGAGAGCTTCAAGCAAACGAATTCTAGATCAGCACTTCTCAAACTTAGATGTACACATGAATTACTTTGAGATCTTGTTAAAATGCAGTGTCTGATCAAGGAGACTTGGAGTCCAAATATTTTGCATTTCTAACAAGCTCCCAGGTGATGCTATCCTGCTGGTTCACTTAGTCACACTTTGGGCAGCCAGTATTGTGACCATCCAAAGCCATGGAAACACAGGGTACTTTATATCATGCAAGAAAAGCCCCCCCCCCCTTTTTTTAATTTGCAGAAGTGTTTGTGACTGGGAGGAAAAAGATGATTTGTGCTGTTTACTAAAATGTCCATTATCTTTGAGTCTTACCCACAAATAGTCCATTTGTGAGCCCATTCTGCAGAGCAGTTATACCCATTTGTGTTAGTCAGCTTTCAATTGATGTTACAAATACCTGAGATAAATCAACTTAAAAACAGGAAAGGTTTATTTTGACTCATGGTTTTGAAGGTGTCAGTCCTTTACTGGTTAGCTCCGTTTCTTTTGGGCCTGTGGTGGGGCAGTATATCATGATGGGAATACATGGATCTGCTTAGAGAGAACTGTTCACCTCATGGTAGTTGGGAGACAAGGAGAGAAAGACCACTATCCCAATATTCCCTTTAAGGGTGTACTCCCAATGACCTAACTTCCTTCCACTAAGACCCACCTCCTAAAGCTTCCTCCATCTTCTGTAGTGCCATGGACCAAGAACCAAGCCTTTAATACATGGGCCTTCAGATTCATGGTGATATATTCTTACATGCACATAGCATAACTTGTTCAGTTTCACAAAAATTTTACTTTTTATGGGTAAGTATAATCCACCAACTAACAAAAAAATTAATAGAAAGAAGACCAGCAGAATAGAGGAAGGGGACCAAGGGGAGGGAGGAGGAGAGGGAAAGGAGAAGTACTGGGGAATGAACTGGAGCAAACTATGTTAGGTGCATGTATGAACATGTCACAGTGAACCCCACAATTATTTACAATTATAATGTCCTGATTAAAAAAAAAATTAAAAATACATGAGCTTTGCTATTGTTTGGATCTTAAATATATTTAAGATCCAAACAATAGCACCATCATAGGAGATGAGAATTTTCTTACTGGCAGCCTTCCTGTGAAGGACAACTGCTAGTCCTGCCAAAGGACTTTATTTCAACATAGAATCCAAATTCCTTTTGGGAAGCAGAAGCCGGGGAGAAGAAGAGAAGAAGGCCAACAGGACATCATCCAGTCTCGGCAAGACGGGGCTGATTCATTCATCCCTTCTGGCATGAAGAAAAATAGCTATTAAGCCTCTATTAAGTTCCTAGTGTTCTACAAGGTGCTAGGACTATCAAAGTGAACCGTTGAGAAAAGCAATTTCGACAAAAGAAAATGTCGGACTCCCTCCAGGGCAAGGAGATCTCGGATACTCTCAGAGTAGGAGAGATGTTCTAAAAGTGGAGACAGATCACTCTGGAGAGATGGAAAGAGGTTTCGGTTTAGGGAGAACAGTAGGGGCTGCCCAAACTTCTAAAAATGACTATTCAACTTTTCACCCCCACTGTCTGCACTTAGATAAAAGATTTATGAATCATATTTAAAATGTCAAATGAAGTTTTCCAGAGATATCACAGGATTCTTAGTCATCTGTAATTCTGACCAGCTGTTCTAACGCATTGTCTCATGTCACATAAGGTTGCAGTGGCTCAACTATGGGTCATGGGTCATTTCTGCATAAAATCTCTGGGAAAGCGAGTGCTCAATGCATGCACCATTGGTCCTTTTTAAGGGCTGCAACCGTGCTCATGGATCACCCCATATTCAAATAGGTTGGATGTTGTAAAATGGCTCAAAGTTTTTTTGTTTGTTTGTTTTAGTTTACTCTTTTTTAAATCAAAGACAATAAACTTGTTTTTTAGCACTGTACTGGCCTCAGATTCCTAATGTGGTCACACTGGCCACCATATGAACCCTGCTCACACTCTGCCCATGTCCCCCACTCACCAGAGCACAGACTCATGCCAGTTCCTTTCCTCACCACCCATTCAAACTATATTTATCCTTCCTGACCAAATGTTCCTTCATTCGTCAATTATTTATTGGATTCCTTAAAAGTGCCAGGCACTGTCCTGGGTTTTAGGGGTACAGTGTTGAGCAAGGCAGAGAGGCTCACTTCCATGCCTCTTAGGGACATTGACAAGTGAATGGGCCATTATAACCTGCTCCGGTGAGGGGTCCGAAGGAGAGATCCAGGTACTAAGAGAATAGACAACAGCGTGGACTTATTTGCCCAGATTTACTTATGGAAGATGTTCCAGGTGAAAGCCAGCCCAGCAGAAAGAATAGAAGAGGAAGAAGTTCCTTGCAGTGGGAAAAGTTGAGGCTGGACAGGTTGAGAAAGATTAGATTGGAAATGGCCCTTTAGAAACTCCTTCTAGGACATTGTTATCATAAAGGAGCCCAAAGGAAAACATGATTTTTATTATCTTTCAGCAAGAAACTGGCATGATCCCATTTATTCCTTGAAGTCTCCATTTATTTAAATCTTAAGTGATTTTTCCTTTTCTGAATTCCAGAGCAATTGCTGGCTCTCTTAGCAGCCTTACTCAGAATTTGTGCACTGCAATATTTTATCATCCTATGATCATCCTCTGCTGTTGGTTCTTGATTTTTTTTCAGGGCCCACAGTACACATGCAAGTATTATATTTCTGGCTTGAATGGCCAAAGTACATAATACACTTATTTAAAATTTCCTTATACTTACAACATAATTGCTCCTCCAGTAAAACCATATCACTTAATATCATCACTGTTACTCCCTATATGCATCAAATTTTGCTGTGTCCTACATATCTTCAAACTACTTAGACATAAAATTTACATCAAAAGTGAATGCATTCTAAGAGTGACATAAACTAATTTTATACACCGATCAAAATTAGGTGGCCTGTCAGTGAAGAGGACAGGTTTTCACCATTATTTTGGAATGGTACTAACTCTAGTGACCTTGACTTACAGCATACTCCTCCAGGGCAAGGAGATTTGTCTATTTTTTAAAATCCCTCCCAATTCCTAACATGGTCTTAGATATAGCATGAGGATTTACTTGAATTTTGGATTTATTTTTTTTTCATGACTAATTTTCTTTCAAATGATGAAATATCAGGCATACAAAAATGTTCAAAGAATAATATAAGAAATGCACATTTTTCCATTGCCTAGTTTAAGAAATAAGGCAATTACAATGACAGCTGGACTCCCACTTTACCTCTCCCTGCTGAAAGATAACCACTCTCTGGAGATTGATGTCTGTCATCTCCATAAGTGTTTCTTTGCTTTTCCTAGGGTTGTCAGTAGTCATAAACAATAAATGGTATTTTTTTCACCAGATTTCAAAATGCCACTTTTCCTGGTTCAACATCATCTTTGATATCTGTCCATTTTTACAGCTGCTGTTCCAGATACAGCTCAGTTTAACCTCTGTATCATATTCCCTTATATGAAAATGCTATGTTAGGATATTTAGGTTAGTTTCAACTCATCACTAAAACCTGCAATGCTGCAATGAACATGATTGTATTTGTTTCCTTGTGTCCATGAGTGAGGAGCTTCTCATACAGCTACAGAGATCTAGAATCGAGAGACTGCTAGGTCATAGGATATCTAACTAGGTATTGTTAAAATGCTGTCCAAAGTTGCAACAGTTATGTTCCCTCAGCCATGGGATGTTCTGTAGTTTTCTATTATTGATAGCCCATATTATTTTCTGATTTATTGATCTGAGGTTTTCATCATGCATACATTGATACCTATTTACACACACATACACACATATCAGGGTACTTGGGGGAAAATAAAACTATTAAATGAGTAGAACTTTCCATATAGCAATAAATGATACTTTTAAAAAGTCTGACAATCTAGAATTAATTGATTGGGTTATTTTTAAATTATGTAAACAAATTAAGAAAAATTATGTGGAAAACACAGTGATCTTGTTTTTTTATATAATATATGCTCACTGGCTTGGTTATTACTTGTTGCCTTGGCCAAATGGAATGATTTTTTAAGACTAATTAACTATGGGTTTATTTTATATTGTATGCGTATTTCCAAATATATTTCTGTGTTTGCACTCTGATGGGTCTGATTTAATACTAATGGGTCCATAGTTAAATAAAACAAAATGAACAAAACAAGTTTGTGGGTCAGACTTGGTTTTATTTGAAAAATTGTCTCCTTCTACATTGTAAATTTTAAGACCAGCTCTGGTCATATTTAGTGTTCATGCATTTCCAACTTTTTCTTTTTTTTTCATCAAAAATCCATTACACACCAAACAAAACCTGCTAAAACAAACAAACAAATAAAAAAAACTGATCACAACACAAAATAGCAATTCATGGGATTATCCTCTTCTCAATTTTTATTTCTCATGAATTCCATTCCTTTTTAAAATGTCCTAGTAAAAGAGAAAGCATTGTCCACGCTGGTAGCAGTGTGAAGATGGATTTTACAGGCAATCAGTGTTAGAAGCAATTTGGGGCCATATGGGAACATGAGACAGGGGCATGGGATTCCATTTCTTAGATGGGTGAAAGATGTTCCTAGGACATTCTAAATTCTTTTTACTTCAGAATTCAATTTGAGATTTAGATATGATAAAAAGTATTGCAAAAATCTTCTTTAGACAGCTACAACATCAAAATGGATCAAAACTAATGAATAGAGCTGATGTCAAAGAAAAGATTCAGTTAACTCTTTTGGGTTCAGTTTTCCCAATTCTCAGGAGAAATGACATCAATCCTAGTTTCTCAGGTCTGGTCACGGATGTCTTTATTCAGAAAACTCTTAAAACAAGAACAAAAATTTTAAAAAAAGAACAAAATTTAGCAGTCATTTTTATATAGTCATTTTCAGGAAAATTCCTGACACCACTTCTCATGGATTATTCATATTCTCTGGTTAGAACCACAGGGGATTACACATGCCCAAAGGGCTTCTTGTCTGCTATAATCATTTTGTGTCCTCGCCATCTGAAAAACAGAAAAATATACACTGCTCTTAATGTTACTGTATTTATTTAAAATGTTCCCTGTAGAGCCCACTCCTCCTATATAAGCCATATATGAAACAAACACAAGTAGTTTTGTCATTTTCAATAGTTAAAATAAAAGTCTGATGTGATAATAGACATAAACGAGCAATATATAAAAACAGAACTGGAGGTACACTCCATGGGGAGACTGTGGTACGTTCATGATTGGAAATTTCCTACCCAGCAAATTTAGCATCAGGCATCATCAGAGAGGCTTTTGAAGGAATGTGCGATGTAGACAATGTCAGGGTTCAGCTCGGAATCCCTTCGACCTTTTCATAGCATTCATTATGGGACAGCATCTCTTCCCCATCAACTTCCGCCCCTCTCTTTCCTCCTCTCCCAGCCACTACCACTTCTAGCACCAGCACCAGCTACCCTTCAGAAGACTGCTGTTGAGCTCCCAGAGCTGATCTAACTACACATGCCTTGAGTGCCTGGGGTTTACAACCCTCCTGGAATTTGTGTCCCTCCCTATGGCAGCTTTTCACCAATTAGTCATCTGGGAGGGAGTAAGAAAACCCAATTTCCTTGCCTCATCAGGACATCACTGCAGCCTACCGCAGACACCTGAGTTCCCTCGAAGGACCAGGCTTCAGCCGCCCTCTATGGGACTTTGCTGAGATGACACCCTTGTTGGGCTTCTGCTCCTGCCCTGTCTTGCTTCTTGCAATCCCCTCACTGGCTCTCCTGCCATCTCCTCCTCAACAGATCACATGCACACAGAGTCTCAGCTCAGGGTGGCCTTCAGGGGAAGCTGGCCTAAGAATCTTAGAGAGGTTCCAGCCATTTTTACTTATGTACCCATCACAAAGGAGGAAAAATGTACTTCTTGGCCTTACACATTTTAAAGTTAACATCTGATTATTTTTCATAACAAGTTTAAGCAGCTGAAAATGTGTAGCTTTGTGATGTATTGTAAAAACTGACATAAAAATAAAACTTCCACATTTCTCTTTTAACTGATTCAATGAAATCTAAATTCACAGTGATTTGATATCGCCATTATCCATTAAAATATATGCAAACATGCCAAGTTTAAAAGGCAGATATATTATAGTGCTCGTTTCTCTCCTTAAACTTATATTTCCGTTTAACTTCCTCCATCGAATTTCATTCTAACTGTAAAGTATGCATATGCTTGAAAATCTTACTGTTTACATGATCATAATTCTCTGCAAGGAAAAAATATACACATATACATGTAAATATATGTGTGTGTTTCAAAAATTTGCCTATGACTATAAGCTTCTATGTGTTAAAGATTTAATCTAGCTGGATTTATGATTATGATTTATTACAATAGCACAAATATTAAAATTTTGGTAATTTGATCAAGGCAGAAAGTAAACATTTTTATTGGACATGTTTTATGAATTAGATGGATAGGTTTTCACTATTATTTTTACGCTTGCTGTGACAACTCCCACCCCATCTCCAATGTTTCCCTGGATGGAGGAGGGTGGTTATATCTAAGCCAAAGCACCACAATCAGTTCCAGGAGATGTACCATGTGTGGAGATGTACCATTTGTGTGTGGAGTTGGGAGCATCTATAAAAGGACATAAGGTCCTCCATGATTCCCCAGACACAAATGTTTACTCTCAGGCAGAGCACCCTTTAAGTCTTGCTTTTAGAAATCCATGCACTGGAAAATCTTTGTACATCCTCCAGTGGGTGCTGGGATAGATACTCTGGTATGAAAAACACTACCCTCACCCATACTCCTCAATATGGAGTAGGAAGCTGAGGACTAGAGCAATCAGGTGACTTTTAGAGACCACAAAGCTAGTAAGTGACAGACCAAAATAAGCACCTGGTTCTCCTCATTCCAAGTCTGTTTTCTTCACCATGGCCATCAGCTCTAATGTCATTTACCATCATCACTATTATCATTGTCATCATCATTTGAAATAATAACTAATTTTTATGAAGCTTTTACTCTAGGCCGAGTGCTGTTTGAAACACTTTACATCCATTTACTGCTTTCATTAGTCTATGGCATAAGGTCTATTATTATCCCCATGAGGGATGAGAAAACAAAGGCTCAGAGAGTCAAAGTGATATACCCAAGATCCCATAATCAGTAATTGTGGAAAAAGGATTCAAATCTATATCTGGCCCCAGGATTCATTCTATCAATTGTTTCCCAAAGTGGTTGCTGCAAACACTAGGCCCATGTGATGCCCCCTAATAAAGATCCTGAAGTTAAATTGGTTTAACTATAGCTGCTCTCTCAGAATCACCATAACTATCAACCCATTAAAAGCAATGAAAAGTCCTGCAAAAAGGACACGTACTTATCAGTGATGTCAGAAACATGATTCCGACCCCAATACCTATTAATATCCAGTGAAAGGACTCCAATTTAAAAAGGCTGATTTGGGTTCAGTATCTATAGCACAAGGTCAGTGGTTCTCAAACTCTAATCGGCATCAGAGTCACCTGGAGGGTCCCATCTCCAGAGTTTCTGATTCAGTAGGTCTGGAGTAGGAGTCCAGAATCTGCATTTCTAGTGAGTTCCAAGATGATGCTGATGTTGCTAGTCTAACGATCACACTGGAGAAACACTGCACTTGATGATTGGAAAATAAAGACTAAGAAACAAGCCCTGGATTGGCAGAAGGGGAAAAGAGACATAGTTATGCTTTAACAATATACAATAAAGTCTTGCAAATGCACGCAGAAAATCTGTCCATTATGCAAATGTATAAAATGAAAACATCAGCAAAAAGGGTAGGTAAAAAGAAAAGACCACTCTTCTTTGGGAAAACAAAATATGAGTAAAGTCATACGAAGCCTGATAATTTTGCACAATAAATTTTTATCTTTGGTTGTCAATATATTATCAGACTTTGATAACTCATACAGGGATAGTACTAGATTATTATCTATAGTAGGCACCATGTGTATTTTGAGCTTTCTATGCATCATCTCCAACTTTCTGTAACTGAGAGATACGTTTTCCTTGCCATGGGCTAACTTGATGAAATTACATTGTATAAGCATAACTATAGAGTATGAATCATTATGACAAAGAGCATTGATTAGGCACTATGGACATCCTTAAGTAAGACACTTTAGATATCTGTGGCTTCCATTTTTTATCTGTAAGAAGTCAGTGATTTCTAAAGTCACTCCAGTTTTCAAATTCTAAGCTTCAATGAGTCCAAGAAAAAATTTTAAAACCCAAATTGATATTTTTCAAAGAGCCATTGGCTTCACATAGCTGGCCTAGCCAAATGTCACCAAACCAAGCTATTAGCCACATAGCTCTGAGGAAAAGGATTGAAGACACCATCTATTTATATATGCATGGTACACAATTACAATAGAAAAATCTAAAAAACTTTTGGAGGAAAGAAATTATTTACAATGATAGTAAGAATGGTATTGACCATGCTCGCTTAATGATAATCCTTTTGATTTTACCAACTTTATCATTTTCAGCAACAACCTCCTTGAGATATCCAATTGGACTAATTCAATCAGAATTTATAGCAGTTTTGTACCAAACTTGATTGTACATTGAAATCACCTGGAAAGCTTCTAATGATTGCTAATGCCTATGTCTCTTCCCCCAGAAAATGTAATTTAATTGATGTGGGGCATGGGCTGGACTTTAAACTTTTCAAAAAATAACCAGGTAGCCAGGCATAGTGGTGCACACCTGTAATCCCAGTTGTTTGGGAGGCTGAGACAGGACGATCATGAGTTCAAAGTCAGCCTCAGCAAAAGTGAGATTCTAAGCAATTCAATGAGACCCAGTCTCTAAATAAAATACAAAATAAGGCTGGGGATGTAGCTCAATGGTCAAGTGCCCCTGAGTTCAAACCTTAGTACCCCCACCCCCCAAAAAATAACCAACTGATGCTAAAAGTAACAAATCTGGGAACTACTGGATTTATAGGACTCTTTTCTGTGATTACATTGTTAATTATATCTCTGCTGTGGACTGAATCATGCCCTGTCTCATTCATATTTTGAAGCCCTAACAGGCCATTCGACAATATTGAAGATAGAGCCTTTAAGGAGGTAATTAAGGTTAAATGAGGTCAGAAGAGTGGAGCCCAGATCGTATAGAACTGGTGACCTTATTAGAAGAGGAATGGACACCAAGGTTCTCCTCTACTATGTGAGGACAGTAAGGAGGTGGCTGTCTGTAAGCCAGAAAGAGAGCCCTCATCAAGAGCCGTGTAGGCAGCTGAGCAGCAATGGCGCAGGCCTGTGATCCCAGGGACTCGGGAGGCTGAGGAAGGAGGATCACAAGTTCAAAGCCAGCCTCAGCAATTTAGCAGGGCCCTGTCTCAAGATAAGAGATAAAAAGGATTAGAGACGTGGCTCAGTGATCAAGTTCCCCTGGATTCAATCCCTAGTACAGATAACAAAAAGCCATATAGGCTAGCACTTTAATTTTGGACTTCCAGTCCCCCAAATCAGGAGAAAATAGGTTAGTCTTGTATAAGCCACTCAGCGTATGGCATGTGTTATGGCAGCCTGAGCAGAATAAGACCTCCCCTCTTCTGCCCACCCCGTCTGTCTCTGATCTACCCACAATGCCTTCCTCCAGACACTGGGAAAGCATACTGCATCAGAAGTGATGGAGCTGGTGTCATGCCCCAGCAAGGCACTAAGCCTCTTGGAGCCTCTGTTTCTCCACCTGCAAAATAGAAATAATAACTCCTGTCTCCCATACAGGGTTTTGGAGAGAATCCAATGAAATCATATGTACAAAATTATCTTATGAATAGTACCGCCCTGTACATGGGCAAGCTATGCCTGGAACTACTTTCTTGTACTCAGTCAGCCTCCTTTCCCGTCAGTCACTGTTATGGTTTAGATGTGAGGTGTCCCCAGAAGCTCATGTGTGAGACAATGCAGGACTGTTCAGAGGTGAAATGATTTGGTTATGGGAAGTATACCCTCATCAGTGTGTTAATCCACTCATATGGATTAACTGGGTGGTAACTATAAGCAGGTAGGGTGTGGCTAGAGGAGGTAGGTCACTGCGGGTATAGCTTTGGTGTTTATATTTTGTCCCTGGTGGTGGAGCGCATGTGCACACACGCACCTGAGCAGGCTCTCTCTCTCTCTCTCTCTCTCTCTCTCTCTCTCTCTCTCTCTCTCTCTCTCTCTCTCTCCACTCTTCCACCATGATATTTTGCTTCACCTCAGGCCCACAGCTATGAAGTCAGCTGTCTATGGATGGAGACTCTGAAACTACGTGCCAAATAAACTCCTCTAATTGCTCTTGTCAGGCCTTTTGGTTACAGCGACACAAAGCTGTCTAATACATTCTCTTAACTTCTCCTTTGTGCCTCTTTTTGTGCTCTGCCTGCCAAGCACATCTCCACCAGCCCACTCAGCAGCTGTTTGACCTCAGTCCAATTCCCAGATTGTCACACCCTATTTCTCCCTTCAAACAGGTCTATGGGCAACAAATTCTGTGCATTTTCCTTCATCTGAGAATGTCTTGAATTTCAGAATGTGGACACTGTCTCACTCTTATTCCAGAGGGATATTTTCACTGGATACAGAATTCTCTGTTGATTGATAGCTCTTCTCCTTTAGCACTTCAAAGAAAACAAAAGTTGTTCCAGGGCCTGTGAGGTTTCTGATGAGAAATCTATGGTTATTTGAACAGTTTTTCCCTCATATTACAATTATGAACATATAGTTTTTCTCCAGCTGCTTCAAGATTTTTCTTTATAATTTGTCTCAGATTATGATGTGCCTCAGTCAGGTTCTCACTGAGATTTTAAAACATGTAAATTTATGTCTTTTACCAATTTGAAATATTTTGGATCATTATGTCTTCAAATTTTTTTTCTCTGCATGAATCTCTTTCTATTATCCTCCAAGAATTGCAGTGAAGTGAAAGTTTGATATTTTGATACTGTTCTTCAAGTCTCCAAGGCTCTTTTCACTTTTCTCCGTCTCTTTCCTCTCTTCAGTTTGTATAGTTAACCTCTCTTCAAGTTCACTTGACTCTTTTCTCTGTCATCTTCGCTCTGCTATTGAGCCCGCCCAGAGAATTTTTAAAATTTCAGCTGTTATGTTTTATAGTACTACAGTCTCCTTTTGGTTGTTTTGTGCAGTCTCAATTTCTCTGCTCAAATATCTCATTTCTATTCACTTCCAGGTGTTTTTCTTTACCTCATGGAGCATAGTTATAACAGCTCTTTTAATGTCTGTAATTGCAACACCCGAGTCAACTTGAGGCTGGCATTTTGTTGATTATCCTTTCCTTCAGGAATTATTCACACTCCTGGTTCTTTGTAAATTGCATAATTTTGGATTGCATCTTGACCATTTTGAAAATTATGTTGTGTAATTTCCAAGCCCTATTATGGTCTCTGTGGGAATTTAATACTATTTGCTGGGTTTAGCAGGAAATCAACCCCATCGGGGATTCAGAATGTCAGTACTGTGCACTGCCTTCTGTGGGTAATGGTTCCAATCTCAATTTTCATTTCAAAGCTCTCCCGTCCACACGAGCTTTCGGGAGAACCTGGGACCCACACAGGACGTAGTTATAAAGCGAGGACCCCTGCTCCCACTCTCTCCTCTGTCAGATTACTCATAAGTGTTGGCCACAAGGTCCCTCTTCCCAGTTGCTCTGGCCAGGAAGACGGAATTCCTCTTTAACTTAGTCAACTAGCTTTCCAATTAGCTCCCACCTGCCTGCCTTCTGAGCAAAACCATGAGAGAAAAAGGGGGGAAATGAGGTTTCTTCTACTATCTTTAACACATAGGGGCTCCTCTGCTAGTTTCTCTTGGCACAAAGCTGGGTAACTATTCGTTTTAGCCACCTGCCCCACTGTTGCCACACAGCCCTGGTACTTGGGGCTGCCCTCCGTCACAAAAGAACAGAGAAAATGGTAAAACCATGCCTCTTCATAGTACTCCTGCTTTTACTCTTTTGTTCAGAGTCCTCAGGTAGTTGCCTTTTGTATTTCCCTCAAAATTTTTTAGTTATCATCAGTAGGAAAGAGAGAGACTATGTACTCACTCCATGTTTGGGCTAAAAAGGACTCATTCCACCCAGAACCAGACATTTCATTGTATATATATTTGTTATGGTTTAGTGTCTGGCAGTTTCCCCCCAAAAGTCATGTGTTTGGTAATGCAGCAATGTTCAGAGGTAAAACATTGGATCGTGAGGGTTCTAACCTCATCAGTGGATTAATCCATTTGGTGAATTAATAATTTGAGTGAACAACCGGGTGTTGGCTGGAGGAAGTAGGTCACTGGGGGGGGGGGTGGCCTTTAGGACTCTATCTGTCCCTTGTCCCTTCCTGCTCTCTTTCTCTCGGCTGCCGTGAGCTGAGCACCTTTCCTCAGCCACATGCTCCTCTCCTTCTCACTTCAGACCCAAAGCAGCGGACTCGGCTGACCAGGGGCTGAGACCTCTGAAACCAGAAGCCAAAATGAATCTTTCCTCCTTTAAGTTACTCTCAGATATTTCAGCCACAAGTGACAAAAAGCTGACAAACACCACATTTAATTTTCATTTTATTACATCTTTCTCCTTTTTTATCTATATTTTTCATACTTCCCTGTCTTTGTTTCCTTTGTTTTTCATCATTTTGTTATATATCTTGCTATATATCTATTATTATGCCCATATCTCAAACTACGTATACATAATTTTTAAGTATAAATATTTTGTAACTTTATCTAAACTTTTTTGAACTATACATACATACTATATAGTATTTTATTGTATAAATATACCAACATTTATTTCTCAAGTATGCTGTTGGATAATTGTGTTCCCACTTAAGAGCCACTACAAATAGTGCTTCTGTATACATTCTAGTGTGTGACTTCTGGTGAATACACACACACACACACACACACACACATTTTTGTTGTTGTTGCTGAGTTTACACAATGAAGAAAAATTGCTGGGTCATTGGATATGCATATTTTCATATATGCAATATGAAATATGCATATATTTCTTATATCACCTGCAGCCCTAGGTGATAAGCCCCTCTTTTATTCTGTCATCTCCACCTTCTTGAATACAGTCTCACTGTTCATCTTCCACCAGGAGAAAATCCAAATAACTAAAGTCCTGCAGGGTCTTCAACAATTGTACCCAAGATTATTAATGCAGACCCAGGAGTGTTTATTTTAAAATAATTTCCCACATGATTCTGGTACTCAGCAAGGACAGTGGATGACTTCTTTAGAGCCCATTGTAGCTTCCCATTTTCCATGCCCTGTTTTCTTTTAAGCTTCAGGGACATGACTCCTTCCCCCACCCAGCCCAAGAAGCTATTCTTGGCTTCTGCATGGATCTCAGAACCACAGAAGCCTTTTCTTCTCAAAGCCCCATCAGAACTAGGGCTCAGCAAGGAACCAACATCTCAAACCAAGAAATCCCTAGCTGAACTGGAAAGAGGAAGACCTCAAGTGTTGGCTCCTCACCCCCATTCTGCCCCAGGGGACAGGGCTCCTCCTGCTCATTCAAGACCTGTTGTCCTTTTTTGTGTTGCCTCTCATTTCTGAGTTCCCTAACTCTGCATCAAGCCTTTCTACTCTTGCAGTTCTGGTTGCTTTGAACACAACTAACTCCCTTTTTTATTTTCTGGAGTTTTATTGCTTCCTTATTTTGGGGACCCCCGCCCCTTGCAGCCCTAGGTGATAAGCCCCTCTTTTATTCTGTCATCTCCACCTGCTTGAATACAGTCTCACCGCTCATCTTCCACCAGGGGGAAAAATCCAAATAACTAAAGTACGGCAGGGTCTTCAACAATTGTCCCAAGATTACCTTTTTCTCCTTGCTGTTTGTCATTTACTGAAGCTGTAATTTCTTCTGAATGTGCCTCTTCTTTGTCGTTCACCATCAATTCCCCAGGTGAAAAGAGCATGTACAACTTCTGGATCACATCACTCGTGGTCCCAGAATCATTGCTATGATTGTTCCCTAACACTAAGAAATGCTGCTCCTGGGAACCAAATTCACCAAACAGCTCACTGTTTTTTGTCTCTATTTCATAGACCTCGGGAATGAGTCTGAAGTGATAGAGAAAAAGAGATGAAAAATTAGTTAGTCAAGTCCCTTGCAAGATTAAATGTAAATACATCCAGATAATATACGAGGAATCCATTTTATGTATGTGACTGGAATAGTTCAAATGTAATTTGTGGAAGGAATTGGATTTAGGGGCAATTTTCTAATATTCTGAAGGGAAATTAGACATCTATTTGTCTCACCATCTCAGAACTTCAAGCCAAAACTGGGTTCATCACTGAATTTTTATTGAGTAATTAGGGTTAGACTTTACAAAGTCAAAATTTGAAAGAATCCTTCCTGCCTGTCTTCATGTGCATTTTCTTTTCTAAATGGCAAATGTTTTGTTTTATTTTTCATGTTTTTTTTTCCTGCTCCAACTTTTCATATCATAAGTTTTCTGCTTTGGCACTACCCAACATTAAAGTTTTTTATTTAATTGTTAATAAGGTCCAAAGAAGAGGTTTGTTTGTTTGTTGGCAAAAGGAATAGAAATAGAAACACAGTTCTTTCTAATATAGGTCATTTCTACCTGCTACTAACTGCAGACCCGTGTTTTTATCACAAACCATAGCATTTAAAGCACATTCACATGCCCCAAAACTTGTTTCTTGAAAACTAAAAATGCATTTGCTTCCAATTATTTTCTTAAGGACTGTTTCCAGTTACAGTATTCCCCAAACTTGGGATTTCTCAACTCACAATACAGTGTCTTCCATGCCAGTGTCCCTTGGACTGGGATAGGTGATGTTCACACATTTAGCTCTCAGATCTTTGGTGGGATATTTGTTGATAGCACCTGGAGAGAGACAGTGAGCTAGTTAAACTTTCCCCTTCCACATTATGACTGTCACCCAAGGTCAGTTCATCTTTCCTTGTGACTGGCAGCGTTTTCAAAAAAAATTAACTTTACAAGGAACTAAGCAAACTAGGCACACTCTGACATTAAAATACTTTGTTCTTGGCTGACATTAAAATACTTTGTTCTTGGCCAAGTCAACAAGATACAGAAGTAAATGGGTAAAAAAAAAAAAAAAAAAATCCTATGTTCCATATGTCACAGGCTTGTGATATAATTCAAGGGCATCTCTTGATTCCTCCTACCATTTTTTTTTCTTTCTGGAAATAGAGGATCTTTCTAGAAGACTCATTTGCTATTGAAATTGTCTACCTTTTAAATTTTTTTTATATTGGGGTTGGGGGGAAAACACCATTTTTTTTTGCCTGCTACTAAATGTAACTCCTAAATCCCAGGATTCCTGAGGACCCTGTATGTCCTGGGACTCGTGAGTATCAGAAAGCTTGCATTCCTACAAAACCCTAGCAGACTTCCAGAAGCTAGAGACAATCTTTCACTGTGGTCTCTACCCCATTCCTGATTCCCAGCACTTGTTTGATACGTTAAGATACTGAGTGTGTTACTAGAAAGTTAAAACAAAGACAGAAGCAGGATAGAGTCTCAGAGCCCCATGGTTTAAAGGCACCAGGAAAAACCTTTGTGTGGCTGTGCCTGAGCTAGCTTTCTGGGACAAGTTTCTGGAAGACATTTGTGCCTATGGCTCATAAGAATTCAAGTCCGAGCTAAAGATCACTTATAGTGACAGAATAAAAAATAAGCCCTTCGATCAGGTGGAGGGTGGTGGCAATTGGATATTATTTATTATAGCAGTAAACCTTGTTAAGGATTTAGTAATTGAAGTATAGTTTGATGGTCAAAGCATAAATCTGGGGTCAGGAATGCGTGGGGGCACATCTAGAATTTTCCAATTATTAATTTTAAACTTTTAAGCAATGCAGTTAATGTCTCTGAACCTCAACATTTTTCCTTATCAAAAGGGATTATGATTATTTCCCTTTAAGGGCCACACTGAAGATTAAATGACATAATCTGTTCAAAGAGCCTGGCACGTAGTAAACACTCTCAGATTAAGGTTAAAGGAAAGTTTTCCCCCTTTTGAGAATTTCCTGGCTAAAACTTTGAAAGTGCAGCCACCATGTTCAAGGCTAACAAGACCTAGGATTTTTCTCTGAGATTTTTCACTGCTCCTATTCACTTACATCCCTCAAACTTAAATAAGGACTATTTAACTAAGTCTGCTGATGGATGGTACACAGAGACATTAAATCACAAAAGGAATAGAAGAAAATGAATATGTAACCACAAATCCCACCATTATATAAAACTATAATGCACCCATAAAATAATGAGGGAGGGGAAAGCAATAGAAGAGAAAAAACTTGAGTGACTTACGTCTGATTAAGTGGACAAATGGCTTGATGAACTTGATGATATAGTCCAAATCTGGCTCATGGATCCGGCCAAGCTGAACTAGGTGATGATCCAGGGGGCGGCTGGCTAATTCTTCTAATTCCTTGTCATTGTGCCCAGGACCAAAGGAAAATACAAATATAGAGTAGCCTTGACACTTGGCTCTCAGAGATACACTCCTTAAGACTTCCTTGTCTAAAGGGTTGGTTTCCCCAGCAGATATTACAAAGATAACTTTGTTTTTCCTCAGATTGGGAGTTCCTACAAAGACATTGTCAATTGTCCACTGCAGGGCATGGCCAATAAAAACGTCTCCATTGAGCTGGTGGAAAGAGTCTTGGAGATGGTGTTTCATTTGGTCTCTACTGTTGTAAGTCAGCAGATCGAATTCCAGGTAGACAGGGCATTCTTCAGTGTTGGGCAGATAGCCAGGGGGAGAGTAGCTCAGGACAGCCACTCTGTCTCCTAAGGTGGAGGTCAGTGGATCTGGGGCGATATGAAAGTAATCAAGCACTGAGGCTATAAAAGCTTTCAGTTCCTTAAACTCATTATTTCCTACTCTTTGGGAAGTATCTATGAGGAACGCCACATCCATGTAATATTCTTGAAGAGAGGCATCTCCAGGTGCAGAGGTAAGACCTAGTTCTTCTTTTCTGCCATGGTTTTCGAGTCCTGCAACACAATTAACTCAAGTCACTCTTCTTAGTAGAAGGATAAGCTTGAAATTCCTAGCTATGGATGGCAAATACATGACCCGGAGAATCGCCATGCTTCATTTCCACACCCATGACAAACATCACTAATTGATCACAGTACTTGTTCCCACACAAATTCTCCAAATCCATCTTCACAAAGTGCAAACAGAGCTATTACCATTCAACACATTTTTATGCTATTTAGATTATTTCTTCTCGAGTGAGCTTTGGTAATTTTTGCATCACAAGAAAGGCATTTCACATAAGCTGTTTAGTTTATATGCAAAAATTATTCATAGTATTCCCTTAATATCTTTTTAATATCTGACTATACTTCTTCTATCATTCCTGATATTTGGTGTTTATGTCTTTTCCCCCACCTGGTGAATTTGATTACAGGTTTATCAATTTTATTGATCTCAAAGAAATTACTTTAGGGTTTATTGATATTTTTCTCTGTTGGATTTATCCTGTTTCGTTGAGTTCTACTTAAATTTTATTGTTTTCTTCTGCTTACCTTGGGCTTATCTTCTTTTTCCTTTTCTGGGTTTTTAAAATAGAAATTGAGGTCATTGATTTGAAACCATTTTTCTTTATCAGTACAGGTCTAAATGTTTTAAACTTCCTTATAAGTCCTGCTTTAGTGGAATCTCACAAATTCTGTATATTAATTTGATTTTCATTCACTTAAAAATTCTTTCTAATTCCCTTTTGATTTCTTCTTTGACCATGGATTGTTTAAAAGTACCTTATTTAGTTTCCAAATACTTGGAGGATCTTTTTCAAAGATCCTTCTGTTGTTGATTTTTAATTTAGTGCTATTTTGAGCAGAGAATATACAATAGAATGACTTGAATCTTTTAAAATCTTGAGCTTTATTTTATGGCCCACAACATGGTCTGTTTTGACAAATGTATAATGTGCACTTGAAAAAAAATGTGTATTCTGCTATTGGACAGAGTGTTCTATAATGTTAAATAGGTCACATTAGCTGACGGTGTTGTTCAAATCTACTATATTCTGCTGATTTTTTTCTCTGCCTTTTCTATCAATTATTGGAAAGAATATTGAAACTCACAGATCTTCATTGTATTTTTCAATCTTTTTTCCCCTGTGTTTCATTTTGGATCATTTCTATTGCTACATTTTTGAATTTCCTCTTTTTCTTTTGCCAAATCTAACCTGTCATTTATCTCCCACCCCGGGTACTGTTCATCCTAGACTTCACAGTTTTCATCTTTACAAATTCTATATAATTCTTTTTTTTTTTGTATCTTCCATGTTTATACTTGACTTTGTAACATGGAATATGCATAATAACTGTCTTAATATTATTTTCCTGTTAATGTTAACATTTATGTCAGTTCTCATTTGGCTTGGGGGATTACATTATGCTTTATGGGCCATGTCTGTGCACCTTTCTGTGCCAGATGTTGCAATGTTCCTTGGGTGTGGGACACATTTGGAGTCTCATAAGCATTCATCTGCCTTTTTCAGAGAAAGTTAAGCTGCATAGAGACAGTGTGATCCTTTGGGGTCTTGCTGTTGTGATTTGTTAAGCAAGTTTGGGGCAGTGTTTAATTTAGGGCAAGACATAAATAAATCTTGAGGCAAAGCCTTTCTGAGGTTTTCTTTCAATACTCTATGGATTATGGGCTTTTCCAGGCTTGCAGATGGGGAAGGCACTGTTGCTGGCCCTGTGTGAGTGATTGGCACTATATGCCTTGCAAGTGGGTCTTTCCCCAGGCTCAAGTGATTTCCTCACGTGCTCATGCTATCAGAGTTCAGCTGAACAATCCAGGGAGAACACCTGCAGATCTCCAGAGACTCTGTGTGCAATTTAGCCCCTTAATCTCATTGGACTCCCAGCTATGCCTCCTCAGCTCTGGGAATGCAGTGGGCTCCACCTGCACTCCCCATTTCTGCACCATGACCTGGAAAACTCTCTCAAGGCAGTAAATTGGAGCAGTGGTAGCATTCACCTCATTTGTTTCCCATCTCTCAGAACCACTGGTTTTCATTTCTCAATTGCCAGTGTCTTAGAAACTGTTGTTTCATCTATATTTTTTCCCAGTTGGTTATTTCAATTGAGAGGCAAGTCTAGTTTTTGTTTGTTTGTTTGTTTTGTTTTGTTTTAATTTCATCTTGGGCAGTTCTAGTAAGTGAAAATTAACCATCTTGTTTGAGATGCTCCATGTTTTCCTCCTTCTCCCAAAGGACTAAGAACTGGTCTTTATGCACCAGATTCTTCCTTCATTAATGTATTTATAGAATTGAACAGGATTTTGCATTTTACAAGCATGTTTTAAAATTTATGGGCCTCCCAATCCTCTCCAGAAAACACAGTTTTAAACTCTTTCTAGAATTTCTGATGCAGATGTAGGTCGCTGATTAAACTACTAAATACAAAATAAAAAGTAAAGACAACAGTACATGGCTTACGTTCTTCTTTGCTGTGTACACTATATAATGTGCATCACCACCAAAAACATCTCTAGAATTCTCAGTCATAGTGTGTTAGGAATCACAAAGATCAATTAAACGAACATTTCTGCCTTTTGGACTTGACTAACCATCATCTGCTCTGCCACCAAGATGTCTGCTTTTTCTCTGTGGTACTTCAGTTTCTTTAAGAAGGTCAACCAACATGCTTTGTAAAAAATAGGGGGAAGAATTTTACATAAGTTTTGTGCATGTGAGTGGGGGTGATGTTGCTGGGGATTGAACCCAGGTCTTATGCATGCAAGGCAAGCACTCTACCAACTAAGCTATATCCCCTGCCCCTTCATATATGTTCTGATATAAGAAGGAGGATTGACTTACTATGGCTGTGAAATATTTTTTCATACATGCCTACATCAGAAAAATGACTATTTTTTTTCAGTTTTCTTTTTATAAATGAGCAAAATTTCATTTAAAGTACCCAACAAAACAATTTTCAAGAGGTATATTTCATCTACAAAGATCTCTAAAAATATGTTTCCTCCTTACATTATAGAACCAGTATGAGAATCAGTGAAGCTAAATGTAGATGATTGTGCCTTGAAAACTCAGAAATTTTGTAAGGTGTGATTATTCTATTTTGAATCTAAATTCATTTTACTTAAAAGGATGGGAACTTCAGAAGTGTTTTCCTTCAAGAAAACCTGGCAGAAGCGTGAATATAATACACTCAGACCTCACAGCAGTGCTTTGTATTCTCTAGAAATGTCAACTGAGCCAAATTTCCGCCTTCAGTTCTGTGGAAGAATTTCCTTGGAATGGCAGAGGAGGAAGAGCTGGCTCTCTGTATTATGGACAAGACTTGGAAGGAATGAAGGATCTGGCTGGATTTCCAGGGAAACACCCCCCAGAGATCAGCCTAACATTGGCCAAGGATTTAAGCCACAATGCCAAGTACACTCCTTTTAACTTTATGGAGAACTGGGCATGGAAAGGAAATTTAGATAGTGAGGGAAAATTTAAAGGACCTGAGTTATTTGGATTGGGATTGAGTGTGCTGTGAGGCAGCTATGCTCCCTTTACAGACTTTGTGGGAAATCTGAACCCATGTGTGAGTTATCCATGGGTCTGTCTTGCAATTTGTCCGGGAGCCAAAATTAGCCACATTTTCTCCTGAGGCAAACCACATGTGCAATGTATAAGGTTCCGTCCACATAAACTACAGCTGATATTTTTCAAGTTAACATTTTACATGATAATTTCTCATGTGGTTGTCAAGGCTTTCTCTCTGCATTTCTGCTTTCTGAGTACTTAATTCAGTTTTCTTCAGGTCTTGTGCTCAATTCCATACACATATTCTTTTTTTTTTTAAGTGCACAGTTGTTAAGTCTTTTTTTTTTTTTTAGTTATAACAATATCTTTATTTTATGTGGTGCTGAGGATTGAACCCAGTGCCTCATGCATGGTAGGCGGGCGCTCTACCTCTGAGCCACAACCCCAGCCCCCATAAACATATTCTTTTGTTGAATCTTCCTTATGGAACTGGGAGGGTAAAATAACCATCATTCTCATTTTACAAATGAGAAAGGTGAGGTTTGGAGAGTGTAAATGAGTTGGCCAAGAAATGGTAAGGTTTGAACCCAGCTCTGTCTTTCAGAAGAATGAACCATTGGGTATGAGGATAGAGCAGAAACATCAGAGCACATGTTAAACGGCTCACTAAGGACCCACAGGCCTGATTTAAAAAATGCGATTTTCAGTCAATTGATATTCTTCTGACTGAAGCCACTAGAGACTGTTTTCTTCTAAAAGTAAGCAATTATTTAAATTAAATAAAATTTGATTCCTCTTCTTCTCTAAGCATTGTAGAGCAATAGTTGTGAACAAAACCTTTGGAGCCTGTGTCCTATCTCTGCTCAGTATCAACTCTGTGAGCCTAAGTCTTCCTCATGCATCAGTTTTACTATCTAAAACACCCTAATAATAAACTACAACCTTACAAGGGTTTTGAGAAAATTAGTTTTCACAGTGCCTTACCTACCCTACATATACCACAAATTTAATTAAGAGAAAACAAATAGAAAAAAATCTTAGATATCTAAAAAATACTTCCCAAGATAATAGATTCTGCAGTTTCCTTGAGGAAAAAAAATGCAAAGTCAGTGGTATAACTTACACACACACACACACACACACATACACACATGCACACACAAAGTACACACATGTTCTCAGAAATGAGAAAGATAATTCTGTTGTGTTTATGCATGCTTATCTTCAGAGGATTTGGCAGTACTTTACATACCCCTTCATTTAACACTGCCAACAAAGGTCCACCCTCCCTTCTGTCTGATGAGGTCACTGGTCAAGCTCTCAGGCTGGGCTGGCAAGGAGGCAGGGACAAGTGTGTGTATCTGACGGTATATCATTGATTTTATGCCAAAGAGAAATACAGACATTTAAAATCTTCCTATTTGCTATATGAGATCCTCTTCCCCTTTTCTCCCGAATGCACATTGTTTAAAATAGATTTTATCCTTTTCCTCAAAGACAGAATAAATGTCTTTTGGGGGCCTGAACTTTTCCGGGTGGCTCTTAGATGACAAGAACAAGTCTTGTGGACCGTTCCATGCTCTGAAACAATAGAAAAATCTTAGACATCTAAGTATGCTGCCAAAAGATACCAGCATACTGAGAAAAAGTGCTGCATGTCTGCAGAGCCATTACTCCCCAGCCACCTGCATCTGGCACTTTGCTTTTAATGGAGCTGTTCTGTGTTCCATCGCCTCTGCAGGAGTTTATAAACAGATTATTTTAAAATTTTAGATACTAAAATTATGCCATCAAAATTATTTTAAAATAACTCTTCCCAGTAAAGATATAATTTAACATATTTCCAAAGTTGGCAATTGGGTACATTTCCTCATCTGTAAATGCAGAAGGTGCCATCACCAAGCAACAGGCAAACATAGTTAAGTCAGTTTTTTTGTGTGTGCAGATGGCCATTGGTTTGAATCCTGTCCTCATCTGTAAAATTAAATAATAATAATAGATTTTTGTAAAGATTAAATAAAGATATATGTGTGTGTGTATAGTGATATATATGTGTGTGTGTATAGCGTGCGCATACACACACACACACACACACACACATATATAGATCACATGAGTGTCCTTATCTGTACAATGGAATAGAAAGTAATATAACAATAATATGTTAATGAGGAAATGGAATCATGTACATAAAATGTTTACATGGTGTCTGGTCCATGACTGAACTCAATAAGCAGCCGTTTCTGTGGTTACTATTATTTCTCATGCATTGTTCAGTGGTCAAGTCACACAGTGTATGCAATGCTTTGAGAGTTTTTCTTTTTTGTAAATATATTTTTAGTTGTAGATGGACCCAATACTTTTTAAAAATTTTATTTACTTATTTTTATGCAGTGCTGAAAATCAAACCCAGTGCCTCACACATGCTAGGCAAGCACACTACCCGAGTTACAACCCGAGCCCTGAGAGTTATTCTTTTAAAAAAAAAAACTTTTAAAGTTTTTAGTTGTAGATGGACACAATACCTTTATTTTACCTATTTATGTGGTGCTGAAGAACAAACCTAGTGCCCCATGCATGTCAGGCAGGTACTCTACCTCTGAGCCACAACCCCAGCTCCCCCGAGAGTTAATGGTAGAAATATTGGCCTCCTAATCATTCCATTTGAATTTTTTGTTGAACTGAATAGTTTCTGACTCCTATTAGGCACTTTTCCTGCACAGCTGTCAGACTGTGAGCTTCCTTAAGACAGGATCTATGTCTCCATTGTTTGGTTTTAATCTAACTCTTCGAAAGAGTCCAGCTCAGGCCTTAGCTCAGAATGGGAGTTAAATACACATTTGTCACATGAAAGGATGTCTGGATAATCATGGGAAATTCATGTAAATGCTTAACAGAGTCCTTTCTTATAGTAAGACTTTGTTGAGGGCTACCACGTCCATCACAACTAACCACCATCACCACTACCACCATCATTATCACCCTCCTTTATACCTATACCCTCTTCACCATAACCACCTGCACACCACTGCCATCACTATCACTCTCTCACTACCAACATCACCACCACACAACTCTCACCTTTCTATCTCCATCACTGACATCTCCACCAACAGTACTATCACCACCACCCACCATTAACAGGAAACATCTTTATCACCATTGACTTCACTATTACCATGATCTGCACTGGTATTTTTATTACCACCAGCACCATGGCCACCTAATTACTACTTCAGATTTCCAACTCTTATTCCATTAAAAAGGAAACTACATTTAAAAAGTGTCACCAATACTATAAAACATTGTTTTATTAGTTGCAACAAATGGTTGCACAAGTTATAGAGAAGCAAAATTCAAAAGCACACATTTGTATTCAGATAGTACACATACTCTGAACTCTCTGTTTACAATAGTCTTGTCCACATGTGAAACTTTCTAAAGACAACTAAAATGATAATAATGATAACGATGACATTTACATTAAATTCCCAAGCAGAAGTAAACACAACAACTTCGATGTACAATTGAAAATGAAGAGGAGACTCAATTTATTTACCAAAGAGCACCAAGATGGTTGAAATTTCTTAAAGACTTTATGAAACATGTCATTAAAATTCAAACATGACCACAAATCATCTAATGATTTCTTCTTTAGAAAGTGGACTGATATGGGGGCTGAGGTTGTGGCTCAGTGGTAGAGCGCTTGCCTAGCATGTGTGAGGCCCTGGGTTCGATTCTCAGCACCACATATAAACAAAAAATAAAGGTCCGTTGACAACTAAGAAAAATGTTTAAAAACAAACAAAAAAAAGAAATTGGACTGATATAAAAGTAGAGCATCAGTTAATATTTCATGGATGATTCAGAAGGCAATTCTGCAGTGCTTAATTCCAATTCAGATTTAAATTTAGCTGGAGTAAAGATATATATTCAAGTTTAATATATGACAGCAAAAATTGGAAGCAAACTATGTGTTCAAAAAGAGTAAATGGTTAAGTATATTCATTCGTTGAAAGGAACATCATGAGGACATTTAGAAAAGTCAGTATGAGGTTTACAGCAATATGGAAAATGTTATGACATATTATGTGAAAAGCAAGATATGCAATTGAATCAAACTATGAAAAACAATATGCCTGTGGAAAGCCAAAGAACATATTCCACACTATAAACGTCTCAATAGGCTAAATCATTTGAGACTTTGAATTAAAATTTTGTATGGCTTGATGTTACTTTTATAATTTTTTAAAAAGCATTGGCAAGGTCCTGGTGGTATCATTGGGGAACAGTGGACAGAGAGGTGCTGTGCCTGTATAGTGCAATCTGTCCCTTGACCTTGCAGGCATGAGCTTTCTCGTAAACCAGGATTCTTCCACTATTGATAGTTTGGCCTGGTAATTGTTTGTTGTGGGGACTGTCCTTGGAATGATGGGATGTTAAGCAGCATCCATGGCTTCCACCTACTAGATGCAAGTTGCACCTTCCAATTATGACAATTAAAAATGTTTCCAAACATTACAATATGCCCCCTGGGGTGAGAGAGCGTAGAATTGTTCCCAGGTGAGTTTGTACCAGCAGATTACTAAATACCCTTCCAGATCTATTATCTAAATTGATTGATTCAAAATCAGAAAAAAAGTATTGTTTTTTTTAAAAAAAAAAAAAGTTTACCTATAGTTCAGAATAAGCTTAAAGTAGAAAAAGAAAGAAAGAAAGCAAAACCCACGCAAATCCCCTCAAGGTTTGTTTGGGGTTTGGTTTTCGTTTGTGGTACTGGGTATCAATTCCGGGGCCATGAGCACACTAGGCAAGTGCTGTATCACGAAGCCCCATCCCCAGTCCCCTTACAAATTCTTGAGTGCAACTCCAGCCTAGTCTGAAGGGGGACGTGTTGCTTTTCGTTTCTTAATGAATTTATAGAAAAGAACATCAGTTGAAGATATCCTAAGATCTGGACTGCTAAAAGCTAGGAACAAAATTTAGGCTGAGTTTGAGTTGGTATTTAAGATTTATTAAACATTATCCTGCTCTTTAATCAATAGACTCATCTTAAACATTGGTTAATGTAGTATCTTTGATGAAAGTGCCAGACTCATCACTGGGTCAAGAGTTGCCATTTACTTCGAATTAAATTATCCATTCTTCCTACATATTTCCAAAGAACAAAGTCCATTCCATTGGTTAAGTAACTGGATGGGGCTGCATTTTTCAAGGTATTTTTATATTACAGATATCATGGTCAAAATGCCTATTAGAATCTCTAAGATAATCTCTATAGTGGATCTTATATGTTCTTGGATGAGTAAAATAGATGTTCTTGGATGAGTAAAATAAAATTATAACCTCAGGAATCCTTTGGAAATATGAATTCTCACTTCTTTCCTGTGATACTAGATACCCAGTTGCTTTCAGTTTCATTGAAAACACAAACCAAATTTGGCACATCAAAGAGATAGGACACACAGTGGTTCTTTAGCTTACATCAGAATCACTTGCAATACTGGTAAAACACTGCTGAGCCCCGTGCACAGAATTTCTGATGCAGTAGGTCTGAGATGAGTGCTAAGATGGTGCCTTTCTTGTGGGTTCCCAGGTGATGCCGTAACTGCCAGAGTAGGGACCACACTTTGAGAACCACAGGGAGAGCTGAGGACAAAGCTGAGGGTATACAAAAATCACCTATGGTGGCTACAGAACTTGTAGCTTGCTCCTTCCTATTCACACTCCTAAGTATGAAGTGGTTATTCTGAAGTGGGATTAGAAATCTGTTTATGGTGAACTTCCAGATTATTCTATTCAGGTTGCCCTTGGGATTCTCTAAGGAATGGAGAGGGCCCAATAAGGTGATGGAATTGAAGATGAATCAAAGCAAATCAGGTAGGAGGAAACAGGAAAAGCAGAGGTAGGGAGTCAGTGGCTGAGTTTCTGATGAAAGGGGGTCTACACAACTAACCACCAGCCCACAGGATGCTGGGAACTCTAAATTTCTTCAATGGTTAGGATTGCTGACTCTCCCTAAGACTCTCTCTGTTCAAAAGCAAAAAGATCAACCATCACCTTGTAAGAATTATATTATAAATGAGTAATAAAGAGAGCATATGGAAGTGCTTATGAAAGTTATCAATCTTTTATTTGTGCAATACATCCGGAACTTATCAAAGCTCATCTCTCATTAACTGAAAAGAGTATCTGAACAACAGTTTACTCTCCAAAAGGATTAACACATTATGCAGAAAATTCTCAGCAGTTTTTGATAACTGGCCAAAGATAATTTTAAAAGAAAGAAAGAGAAAGCACAAAATCCCCAGAAACACAATTTAAGATTCAGATTTATTTTGAAGGATAAAAATAAACATATTATCCTTAGGTCTGAAACATTCTGTTTCCAGGCCATCCCAACCTGACATAATCTTCCATGGAACTCCCAGCATACTTCAAAACCCACTACAGGAGAAGTTGGGTAGGGTGGATTTACACTTTTTCCCCTTGTCAGAGCCATGAACAATTATTTCTTCACCATAATTGGACCTTACACTGGCTACAAATGTTTTGATTCTCAGACATCTGGAAAACTGTTTGAAAAGCTTTTCATTTACTACTGAACAATGATACATAATGACGGCTTCAAAGAGGAGTTATCTGCCTCCACCAGTCATATGTATCTTTCCTGAAACAATTCATATGCTTGAATGCTTGCCTCTAACGAAGCTATCACAAATAACAATTTGCTATCCTAACAGTCAGAACGCCTTTCATTCTTCTTTATAGACCAAACCATCATAAATACCTGTGCCTGGAAGGGTATTATGATTTCCTTATCATTAAAATAAACAACCAAAGTTAACAACATTCATGCCAAAGAACAAACATTGAATTCTTTTGTTTAGGCTGTATCTCTATATGAGAATTAAAAAATCATTATAGCTTGAAAACATATACTTGAATGCCTTATACTACCCACATCTAAGTTTAATGTATTACTTTTTTTCTGAAGATGTCTTATTTTTCAACAAAAGATTGATTATTGACTTTTTAATTCTTCATTGTAGCTTTTATAAAAGCAATTCTTACTGTTTTAAAGATAAAATTCAAATATTATATTTCAGAAATAGTTACGTGCATATGTGTTGAATCCAAGAAAAATAAAGTGTATCCAAAAAACTGCTAAGAATGATTATTATAGTAAGCAATTGACCCCTTTTTCTTTCCTACTTACATATTTTAACTACACATGATATTTTTGACACAATGCTTAAAATGCTGCCATTCTGGCTAAATGAGAATTTTGAGAGATTCCAGATGCATAGGTTGAGTGGCTGAATAATCTGTTTGGAATTTTACACTTTTAACAAAAATAGAGACATAATCTTATATATCAGATTTATTTGAAACTATTAAATTCTGACAATATTCACTGCTTTCCCAACAAAATGTAAAGAGTAAGGAGTGGTAGAGTTTTTTCTTCATCATTTTGGGTATATCAAAAATTAAACTTGTACCTTCTCATGTAATCACAAATTCTGGGAGACTAGTCAGGTTAACTTTAAAAAAGTCATTTTAACCCTTCCTTTGTTCTGATAGTCTCTACACTGCCTCCTTCTATATGGTAGCAACCTTCTAAATCATAGTTTCTAGAGAAATCTTAAGTTGCTGAGAAAACCAAGGACATTACTGAGTACTTTTATCAACAATCTCCCTAGTGGTGCCTGTCATCATTTACTTCAATTTTAATGAACGCAGAAGTTGTAGTCACCATCTTGAATTTGAAAAAAAAAAAATAGTTGCTTTAGATACCAGCCTTAATTGATTTGATTCTCTACTAGTATTAAAATATGAGGATTCAGGGCATTTAAAATTTCCCAACTTTTAAAATTTCCTTACCAGAAGTAAAACTTGTAGGTTCTGCAGATGCCTGATCTTTTTCATAGTTAACCACTAATTTTTGTGGCTCTAATATTTTACTTGGAATGTAAACCAAATGGTCACCTCCACCGTCCTCCAACACAAAAGATGAGTCTCTCCCAGCACTTAATTCCTGGCCCATGAGGCTGTTTTTGTCTGAAGAGACCTTATGTAGCTCAGCAGTAAATCTAGATAGAAAAAAAAAAGAAGAAGAAGAAGCAAGTTTTAGGTGAGTCTGGATAACTTTAGAGAATGCAAATGAGACATCCCAACAATGTAATATAGTTCTTTAATTACTTTAATTATTTCTGAAATGAAAAGCAATTGTGTAAAAAATCTAAGCTCATAGTAAAGCAAAGGAAAGGGAATCTGGGAAGGGGAGACGGGAGAGAAAGGGGAAGCACCAGAAGGAAATTGAGCAGATTATGTTGTGTGCATGTAATAATATGTCACAAAGAGTCCCAGTCAATGTATAATTATAATGCATCAGTAAAAGCATTTTTTAAAAGTCTAAGTTCACCCAGATCTGCCTTGCTGACCTGTGCGGGTCTTGGAGCCCAAGATAGGTCCAAGTCCATCCCATCACTGGCAGACACCCACTGGATTTCAGGCTGGGTTTAGGACAGCCTCCACCCACTGGCAGACACCTGCTGGAGTCAGACTCTGCCCAGACCTGCCTCACTGACCTGTGAGGGAGCCAGCACCCAGGGTAGGCCTGGGTCCATCCAGCCACGGACAGACACCCACTGGAATTCAGGCCTAGCCCGGACCCACCTGGCTGACCTGCACAGGAACCAGGTCCAGGATAAGCTTGTGTCTGCCCCCCTTCTCCACCACCTGGGAGCCCAGGTCTAACCCACTTCCATCTTGAGACACTGCAGCCATCCCTGTAGTCTCCCCCATGCAGTAGCCTCTACCTTCAGACAACAGACAGGGCCTAGAAGCAGCTGCATCTTGGAGGAGGCATCCCACAGACAGTGTAAGGCCCACCCTTTCAGCGCCATCTCCTAAAGACGTTGCATCCATCTTGAGGCACCTCCACTGCTATCTTGACTTATCTCCTGCTATTGCCGCCACCTCCTATAGTTGCAGTGGTATCCATCCTGGACACCGGCAGGGTCTGGAAGCCCAACACCAAGGTGAGGTACAGATAATCTGCACAGATACTACAAGATTATAGGGTAGAAACTGTAATACCTCAGATCCACACTGCAAGAAAGGAAATCACATCCACAAAATGAAAAAACAAGGGAGGAAAGTGCCCCAAACAAACCAGGATACTATAACAACAGAACCCATGGACAGCGCAATTGATGAAGTGTCAGATAAGGAGTTCAGAATGTTCATAATTAAAATAATTTGTGAATTAAACAATGACCTAAATGAGCAAATACAGGCAAAAATTGACCACTCCAACAAAGAGAAAAGAGAGCAAATACAGGCAATCATTGTTGACATTAGTAATCAGATAAAGGAGCAAATACAGGCATCCATTGATCACACCAACAAAGAGATAAGGGAGCAAATACAGGTAGCAAAAGATTACATCAAGAAAGAGATAGAGGGGCTGGGAATATAGCTCACTTGGTAGAGTGCTTGCCTCACATGCACAAGGCCCTGATATGATAGACATTATTATCCAAAGTACATGTATAAAGACATGAATAGATGTCAATATACTTTGCATACAACCGAGATATGAAAAATCGTGCTCTGTATGTGGAATAAGAATTGTAATGCATTCTACTGTCATATATAAATAAAAAATTATTTAAAAAAGAAAATTAATTTAAAAAAAAGAAAGAGAGATTCTGGAAAAAAAATCAGAAATCCTTGAAATGAAGGAAACAATAAGCCAAATAAAAAACTCAATAGAAAGTATCACCACCAGACTAGATCACTTGGAAGACAGAACATCAGATAATAAAGACAAAGTATACAAACTGCAAAATAAAGTTGACTACACAGTGAAGATGGTAAGGAACCATAAGCAGAACATACAAGAATTATGGGATAGCATCAAAAGACCAAATATATGAGTTATTGGGATAGAGGAAGGCACAGAGTTTCAAACCAAAGGAATGCACAATCTCTTCAATGAGACAATATCAGAAAATTTCCCAAATATGAAGAATGAATTGGAAAATCAAATACAAGAGGCTTACAGGAAACTAAATGTACAAAATTACCACAGATCTACACCAAAGCACATAATAATAATAATGCCTAGCATACAGAATAAGGAAAGAATCATAAAGACCACAAGAGAGAGAGGAATCAGATCACATACGGGGAAGAACAATTCGTATTTCAGCAGACTTTTTTAACCCAGAACTTCAAAGCCAGGAGATCATGGAACAACATATACCAAGCTCTGAAAGAAAATTGATGCCAACCAAGAATCTTATATACAGCAAAATTAAGCTTTAGATTTGATGATGAAATAAAACCTCCCATGATAAACAAAATTTAAAAAGAATTTATAACTGGAAAGTCTTCACTACAGAACATCCTCGGCAAATTATTTCATGAAGAGGAAATGAAAAACAACAATGAAAATCAGCAAAGGAAGGTATTACACTAAAGGAAAAACTAAGCAAAGGAGAAACCAAGTCAAGTTAAATAACAAAAATAAACAAAAATGACTGGGAATACAAATCATGTCTCAATAATAACCCTGAATGTTAATGGTTTAAACTCACCAATCAAAAGACATAGACTAGCAGATTGAATTAAAAAAAAAGAAAGACCCAACAATATGGTACCTTCAAGAGACTCATCTCTTAGGAAAAGACATCCACAGACTGTAGTGAAAGTGGTATGAAAAATCATACCACTCCCATGGACTGCAGAAGCAAGCAGGGGTTTCCATCCTCATATCAAATAAAGTAGACTTCAAGCTAAAGTTAATCAAAAGGGATAAAGAAGGATATTTTATACTGCTTAAAGGAACCATACATCAACAAGACATAACAATAATAAATATATATGCCCCAAACAATGGAGCATCTATATTTATCAAACAATTTCTTCTCAAGTTCAAGACTCAAATAGACCAAAATGCAATAATTCTGAGTGACTTTAACACGCCTTTTTCACCACTGGATAGTTCGCCCAAACAAAAGTTGAACAAAGAAACTAGGACTCAATAATATAATCAATAACTTAGACTTAACTGACATATATAGAATATTTCATCTTTTAATAAGCAAATATACTTTCTTCTCAGCAGCACATGGATCCTTCTCTAAAACAGTCCATAATATTATGCCGCAAAGCAACTCTTAGCAAATATAAAAAAGTAGAGATACTATCCTGTATTCTATCAGATCATAATGTAATGAAATTAGAAATCAATGATAAAATATAAAATAAAAGCTACTCCAATACCTGGAGACTAAATAATATGCTACTGAATGAACAATGGATTGCAAAAGACATCAAGGAGGAGATTAAAAAATTCTTAGAGGTAAATGACAACATTGTTACAACGTATCAAAATCTCTGGGACACTATGAAGGCTGTACTAAGAGGAAAGTTCATTGCATGGAGTTCATTCCTTAAAAGAAGAAAAAGTCAACAAATAAATGACCTAACATTACATCTCAAAGCCCTAGAAAAAGAAGAATAAATCAACACCAAAAGCAGTAGAAGACAGGAAATAATTAAAATAAGAAATCAATGAAATTGAAACAAAAGAAACAATTGAAAAAAATTGACAAAACAAAAAGTTGATTCTTTGATAAAGTAAATAAAATTGACAGACCCTTAGCCATGCTAACAAAGAGAAGAAGAGAGAAAACTCAAATTACCTACATACATGATGGGAAAAAATATCAAAACAGACACTACAAATATACAGAAGATAATTAGAATTATTTTGAAAACTTATACTCCAATAAAATAGAAACCATTGAAGGCATCGACAAATTTCTAGAGTCATATGATTTGCCCAGATTGAATCAGGATGATATATACACAATTTAAACAGATCAATTTCCAGCGATGAAATAGAAGATGCCTTTGAAACCTATCAACCAAGAAAAGCCCAGGACCAGATGGATACACAGCCGAGTTCTACAAGACCTTTAAAGAAGAACTAACACCAATACTCTTCAATTTATTTCAGGAAATAGAAAAAGAGGGGACACACCTAACTCATACTATGAGACCAATATCACCCTGATTCCAAAACCAGGCAAAGACACATCAAAGAAAGAAAACTTCAGATCAATATCTCTAATGAACATAGATGCAAAAATTCTCAATAAAATTCTGGCAAACTGCATACAAAACGTATTATAAAGATAGTGCACCACAATCAAATGGGATTCATCCTAGGGATGCCAGGCTAATTCAACATATGGAAATTAATACACGTAATTCATCACATTAATAGACAAAGATAAGAATCATATGATCATCTCAATAGACGCAAAAAAAGCATTCAACTAAATACAGCACCCCTTTATGTTCAAAACACTAGAAAAACTAGGGAAAAAAGGAACATATCTCAACATTGTAAAAGCTACCTATGCTAAGCCTAAGCTAACATCATTCTTAATGGAAAAAAATTGAAAGCATTCCCTCTAAAAACTGGAAAAAGACAGAGATGCCCTCTTTCACCACTTCTAAAATAGTTCTTGAAACACTGGCCAGAGAAATTAGACTAATGAAAGAAATTAAATGTATACAAGATAGGTAAAGAAGAACTCAACTTAGCACTATTTGCCAATGCTATGATTCTATATCTAGAAGACACAAAAAATTCTACCAGAAGACTCCTGGAACTAGTAAGTGAATTGAGCAAAGTAGCAGAATACAAAATCAACACCCACAAATCAACTGCATTTCTGTATATCAGTGACAAATCCTCTGAAAGGGAATCAAAGAAAACTAACCCATTTATAATAGCCTCAAAAAAAAATACTTGGGAATCAACCTAACAAAAGAGGTAAAAGACCTCTACAACAAAAACTACAAGAATGATAAAGAAAGAAATTAAAGAAGACCTTAGAAGATAGAAAGATCTACCTTGTTCTTAGATAGGCAGAATTGACATTGTCAAAATGACCATACTACCAAATCACTATACAGATTTAATGCAATTTCAATCAAATCCAAATGACATTCCTCATAGAAATAGAAAAAGCAGCCATGAAATTCATCTGTAAAAATAAGAGACCCAGAATAGCTAAAGCAATCCTTATCAAGAAGAGTGAAGGGGGGGCTGGGGATGTGGCTCAAGCGGTAGCGCGCTCGCCTGACATGCGTGCGGCCCGGGTTCAATCCTCAGCACCACATACAAACAAAGATGTTGTGTCTGCAGAAAACTAAAAAATAAACATTAAAAAAAATTCTCTCTCTCTCTCTCTCTCTCAAAAAAAGTCTTAAAAATTAAAAAAAAAAAAAAGAAGAGTAAAGCAGGTGACATCACTACACCAGACCTTAAACCATACTAGAGCAATAGTAACAAAAACAGCATGATATTGGCACCAAAATAGACTTATAGACCAATGGAACAGAAGAGGCAGACAAACCCACCTAACTACAGTTATCTTATATTAGACAAAGGCACCAAAAACGTACGTTAGAGAAAAGATAGCCTCTTCAACAAATGGTGCTGGAAAAACTGGAAATCCATATGCAACAAAATGAAATTAAACCCCTATCTCTCACCATGCACAAAACTCAATTCAAAGTGGATAAAGAACCTAGGAATTAAACCAGAGACACTGCATCTATTAGAAGAAAAAGTAGGCTCAAATCTCCATCATTTTGGATTAGGCCCCAACTTCCATAATAAGACTCCTATAGTGCAAGAATTAATATCAGGAATCAATAAATGGGATGGATTCAAACTAAAAAGCTTCTTCTCCCCAAAAGACATAATCAGTGAGATGAATAGAGAGCCTACATTTTGGGAGCAAAAAACCAAACGCGGAATGTTTTCTCTGATTTAAGGCTGCTGATTCATAATGTTGGGGGCGGGGGGAGGATTAGATGAACTCTAGATGGGGAAAAGGGGAGGGAGGTAAAGGGAGGGGGCATGGGGGTAGGAAAGACAGTAGAATGAGAAGGACGTCATTACCCTAAGTACATGTATGAAGACACAAATGGCGTGACTCTACTTTGTGTACAAACAGATATATGAAAAATTGTGCTCTATATGTGTAATATGAATTGTAATGCATTCTGCTGTCATATATAACAAAATTGAAAAATGAAAAAATAGAAAATTAATACAATGACAAATCAAAAATAAATGTTTAAGTTCATTTCAAATAATATATTTGCTATACACTTTAAAAAAAACTGACAAAAATTTTCTCTTTATCTTTCTTTTTCCCATATCTGCTTATAACCTATGAACTATTTCTTGGGATAAGCCTAGTCTGATTTGCGCAGAATTACAGATAAATGATGAGAAATTCAACCATATATCTGGAACAACCTTATTATGTCTCAATTGATACCAATCACCATAGAAAATAGTTATTTAATTTACCAAGCACTTCTTTGAGAGGAGTGAGAGTATTTAAAGATATTTTGTTGATATCAGTGGCTCTTAAAATGGTGAAGATATTTATATTCTTGGTGGTTTAAGAGTTCTCCATTATAATTTGAGAATGTTTCTGTTTAGATGATAAAATAAAACTTTTTATATAATAAAACATTTTATTGTCGATCATGTAATTTCAACGTCCATGTTGCATTTATATCTGATACTTCTATTTGGGATCCAGAAGTAGTACTTTAAACCATGGGGGATTAATGAAGAAAGAAAAAAAGGAGACAGACAAATATGAATGATACATTTACACCAAGCAAAAATCAAATGACATCACAACACACTGTGTGAGTACTTTTGCAGTCAATGCAGGTGAGCATAATTGATAAGAAAAGGATTCATTGTGTAAGGATAGCCATCATAGACACACCACAACAGCATGTACCATATTTTACATATTTATAAAAAATATACTGAATTTTTAAATTTCTGTTAGTTTTAGCAAAGCAGATTCACCCATGACATGAAAATTAGGATTGAAAATTTTTGTCTTACTGAGTTTGGATTTGATGTGTACACTTATTTGGGCTTAATAGCTAGGTAAGAACTATAAGCATATAGTATTTACTGCTAGATTTATATTTGCACATGTTTAAACAACATAATAGTTTGTCTGCAGTCCTGTGAGGATTGGTTTCTTTTCAATGAATGTATGATTTACCCAGGTTTGGAAAACCCTGCTTTTACATGACATTAGGGCAATACTGTCCTTCAGAGAGTGCTGGCTGCTGGATGCTTTCCTGTTGAACTACCAAGTACATGAAGTTGGCTGTTAGAGGAATGTGAGCTTGCACAGATGGTGGGGGACCCTTGCCATTTTGCTTCTAGAGGTATCTAAAAGGACTTCTGAGAAGCTTGTTTGCTTAATTGTAATCTGAAAGGAGATGGTAATTATGGGCCTAGACCTGGATTTCCACAAGGTTTCTCACAGGGATTCAAACTTAGAGAAGTACCTAACAAGCAAAGAGCAACCAAGATTGGTCACTCTCACCCAATTTGAGAGTCAAGATTCACACAGATTGCCAGATGCAGGGGTGCAGGCCTACTTAGGAGGCCGAGGCAGGAGAATCCTGAGTTCAAAGCCAGCCTCAGCAACTTAGCAAGGCCCTAAGCAACTTGGTGAGACTCTCTCTCTAAATAAAATATAAAAAAAGATTGGGGATGTGGCTCAGTGGTTAAGCGTTCCTGGGTTCAATTTCTGGTACCAAAAAAAAAAAAAAAATCACACAGAGTAATTATTTATTTTTCATTTAGGACCTAATGTTAAGTAAAATTATCTACACATGCAATTATGTTGTGAAGTTTTTAATGCAATATTTTGGGGATGGAACAAAACATCATATGCAGCCCCAGGCTTTAACAAGGTTAGATATTGGGGAAAACATCGTAAGTACCTTGGCAGAAGTATAAAAAGGTACAAAAGAGGCCTGCGGATTTTGATTGGGAGTAAAGATCAGTTTCAAAGAGGAGACAGCTTCAATCTGAGCCATAAAATATAGATAGGGTTTCGTGGGAAGGAACAGGGTCCCCGGCTGTTGAACAGACACCAGTGAGGTGAAAGCGCTAAGTTCATACCACGTAGACAAGCAGTGCAACACAGCCAGAACCCAGAGCCTCAGGATGGGGAGAACTGAGAAGTGAGGTTGGGACGAGTTCACAATAAATTATGGGTTCTATTCTGGGGTAAATTTCAGTACGGGAATTCCCGAGGAAACCATGAATGTGTCAAAGGTAAGATTGTAATAAAGATCATAAAAACATCAAACCAGAAAGCATGCTCCATATGTAATTTCTGCTATCGACAAGGGAGTATATGAAGAGCCTTTACTTCAGAGATCTTGCTGGTTTCCTCAGTCTAATAACCTGCCAGCAGCCAGAAATTCACCCATCAGTCAATTAACAGCCACTTGTAAATATAACAGCTTTCCAACTCACTGGAAACCGCTGTTCTGACCATCCCCCTCCAATCTGATGAGCCTGCAGGCATCCTCCAGCAATGGTGGTGGGTACTGATTGAATCCTCCTGGTGAGAGAACAAAGTTATAGTTAGATTCTTAAACTAGTAATTGGGTTTGCTAGGTAAAGAGGATCCCAACAGGCATCCTCTTGGAGCAATAAATGTTAACATGTCACAACAGAATCTGGCTGGCAGTGAAAACGGAAAATAGGAACAACAAGAAATAGCACTCAAAATAGTGATTTCAGAATGTTTTAGCAGCTAAAGAATTACTAAGATCACAGAGAAAGATCTCCAGTTATTAATTTGAGGGTTAATCATCATGCAAGGACCCATGCTTTCCACAAGCCCAGGTGAACAAAATCTAAGGGACATTTTATTCTGATTGTGAAAAGCTTTTCCTCTCAGACTTAGGCTACTGGATCAAATCTAGGAAAGATCACATTTTAATACATGATGCTATTTCTGTGCCTCTGCACCAGTGAACACTGATTTCCTATGAGAAAATCTTTTTTGTTTTAGGGAAACTAAAATACACCCATTAGTCAATTAACAGCCACTTTAAATATAAGGCCAGTACGCTAAATATAAATTAATATGTAATTAAACATGAATTTAATAATATAAATATAATTAGGCCAGAAAGCTAAAATATTTTCTGTTATACAAAAGCTTATTGGTCTAATTAATATGTTCCATTATATTTGTCCTGAAGTTGTTATGTAGGATGTAGAATATTGAGAAGTTTATGATATTTTCTCCTTATCCAGGAAAATAGTAAATTAAAGGAGGATTTTGATCATTGGCTGATCCATGACTCCATGAAAATATCCCAGAGAGTGTCATATTTCTCTGATTCTAAGTGAACATTTTTTTCTTTTTCTATTTGTCTAAAATGAGAATGTGTCTTCTGGTCAATGGCATCTGATGTTTGTTGCTGGTAAGGCAGGAATGTGATGGAGCTGTCATATCAATGACGGTGCATCAATAAAAAAAAATCTGAATTTTGATTTTTTTACTTTTAATAGAGGCAAATTCTGAATGAGAAGAAGTTTTAGGAATGCCATAACCAGTCTATTTTACACATATTTCCTTTTATGCATGTATAGGAATGATAGATGGTAATATACATCTAAAAGAAATTTCAATTACTATAAAATAAAAAAATTCTATTAAAAGGAGAGTTGGTATCAAAATTTAATGGAAGCATGTGTTTTTCTTCCTCTTTATATCATACAACTGAGGACCATCTCAGTTTCAAGGAAATAATGTAGCATTCCCAAGAGGGCAATACTGGATTCTCCAATTGAGTATGAGTCACAGGAGAAAGGTGGAGCTTTCTCTGCCATTGAGAGTGAAAGGTAGCAGAATACAACAGTTACTAGTATGTCAGTATGTAAAAATGTGGATGTGTAACCGATGTGATTCTGCAATCTGTATTTGGGGTAAAAATGGGAGTTCATAACCCATTTGAATCTAATGTATGAAATATGATATGTCAAGAGCTTTGTAATGTTTTGAACAACCAATAAAAAATATAAAAAATAAATTTAAAAAAAGAGTGAATGTTCAAGACATTATCACTGAAGTGGTGCTGGGACATTCTTGGAATACAAGAGACATTTTAAATTGTGGAGTGGTTGGGATTGGTTTCAGTGGTTGGGATTCTGTCAGCTTCCTAGAAAGAACAGGCTCAGCTCCCATTCTGTGGAATCTTCTAGAGGGCAGTGTTATGTTTTAGATGAATGTCCCTCAAAGGTTCGTGAGATAGAGGCTTATTCCCCAGGGTGGGGATATTAGGAGCTGCAATGTATCTTTAGAAGGTAGGGACTAGTGAGAGGTCCTTAGGTCATTGAGGGTGTGCCTTCAAAGGAGATTGTGGCATTGGTCCTTTCTTGGATCTCTTGCTTCCTGTCTTACGATATAAGCATTTTTGCTCCACCATATACTTCCCATGATGTGCTATCCTTGCTAGAGTCCCAAAGCAATGGAACCACTTGACCTTGAACTGGAAACTTCAGAATCATAAATCTTTGCTCTTGGTAAGTTAATTACCTCAGATATTTCATTACAGTAATGGAAAGCAGACAAAGAGAAAGGCTTCTCACATATAATGCTACTAACATTTGGGGCTGAGTTACTTCTTATTGGTGTGTGTGTGGGGGGTCTGTCCTGTGAACTGTAGGATGTTTAGCATCACCCTTAACCTCTATCTATTTGATGGTAATAGCACTCCTAAGTTGTGATAATTTTAAAATGTTTCCAGACATTTCCAGATGTCTCCTGGGACCAAGTAACCAACTCACATTTTGAGAACTATATCTCTAAGAGAAGGTTTTTCTCAAATCATTTGTGGTAGAGGACAGGTATTTTATTTCTAATTCCTGGAAGACTGATATTTTTGCTCTAATTCCTTTTCAATGAGACCAGTCCATTGATCAATGCACTTGTAGGCTACAGCAATCCATGTCAAATTGTTTTAAAAGTTTCTAGATGCTTATCCTGAGTTTCTGTATTTATTTCTTCACAGATCAATTTGTGGGATGGTACCCATTCAATGGGCAACACTATAGAAAACTGACTTAAAGTCATGCTACTCAAAGTGTGGTCCTTGAACCGGCAGCATTGACATCACTCAGGCATCTCTGCCAGTGATGCAGAATCTCAAGCTCCATAGTTTGAATCAGAACTTGCATTTTTAACAGAATTTCTATGTGATTTGTATGTTTAGACTTTGAGAGGAGCACTTGACTGTGCCATCTTTACTTCCCCTAATAGGACGCCAGGGTGTGCCAAAGTTGTAAATAAAACAGGTATAGCAAGTGGAACTTTTATTTAAATGCCCACACTAGAGACCATCTAAGAACTGCTGGAACTCCTTCAAGTTGAGCAAATATTACTCAGGAAACCTCTCATCACTCAGTGCTTTCTACTGGTCTGATTTTGGCTAAGAGACACTCTATTGTGGAAAAGTTCTCACCATTGCATTACCAGAGTCATCAACAGAATATAAGCAGGATATGACCCATTCCTGCCCCCATCTCATCATCTAATTCATATATATGGATTAGCTGTAGACAGAAGGATACCATTAAGTTATCAATACTAGGAACAAATACTAGCTTATTAAAACAAAGGGAAACAACCAAACCATGACTTACGTCTGACCGAGTACACAAATGGCTTTAAGAACTTCACCACATAATTCAGATCTGGTTTATGCATTCTCCCAAGCTGTATCAGATGGTGATCCAGTGGGTAGCTGGCTAATTCTTCTATGTTGTCCTTATGTGCAGGGCCCAGAGAAATCACAAATATGACATAGCCTTGACACTTGGCTCTCAAAGCCATCTTCTTCACATACTCCTTTCTCTCACGATTTTCTCCAGCCGAGATCACAAAGATGACCTTGTGTTTGCGTGAGTTGGGTGTTCCTGGGAAGAGATTTTCCGTGGCCCATTGTAGGGTATGACCAAGGGTGGCTTCCCCATTTAGCTGTTGGAGGGAAGTCTGGATGTGGCTCTTTATTAGGAATTGGTTGTCATAAGTTGTAAACTCAAACTCTACTTTTATTGTCCCCATTTTTCTTCTGGAACCATCCCAAGGAGAATAGCTCAACAAGGCAATCCTGTCCCCAGAGTCTGAGACTGAAGGGTTGGAAGCAATGTCAAAGTTGTCGATGGCTGAGCTCAACAAGGTTTTCACAGCCTTAAAGTCGTCATTTGCTATATGTTGAGAGTTGTCTAAGAGGAAGGCTACATCCATGTAGGAATTTCCAGATAATAAAATCTCTTCAGCACAAGTATTTGGAAAGCATTTATCTGAAAACACACAGAGAGATGCATCATTGATTGGATGTTGGTACAAGATACTTGTTTGAGATCTTTGTCAAGGAATTCAGTGACTAATTACCAAGAGTTAATCATCTGATCCATACATCTTCAATTTCACATCATTTAAACTAATGAGGAGTTGTCAACATCCAATGTTTCTGTGGCCACTAGCAGGCAACTTGGGGTCTGTGTTGAAAGCAGATTTAGGTAGCAACTTGAAGTTCACAATCCTGTCTAAACTTATTTAGGAAATATTTTAATCATCTAGAGGCTTTGGATTAATAACTACCAAATTGTCTCCCAGAAGGGCTACATCAATTGGGATAATTTTCTAAACCAACTTTCACATTCTCTGGAAACTCCAAACACTACAGGGATTGAAATCCTGACATATGATGTTTTCTAAAACTGCAAAAATTGAAAATAGACCCTATAATCAAAAAATAGAAATCTGACATAACCATATTCAGTAACCCACCCAGAAGTCATTTAAGCTTTCAACACAGTAGATTCTTTTCATTGGTCTTACCATAGCAAAGTGTGCAGAGACGCAGCCTTTCCAACGGTTCATAGTCCCCATCGGGAGGAACTGGAATCACCTGAAATGTCCCTGTGTTGTCGAACTGCATAGAAAAAGAAATAAATGCTTGTTTACCCATTTTTTACAATCATTACAAGGAACCATTATGTACTCACTTTGAAAAACACCCAATTAATCACTACCACCTTGCATTATAATCCTTTGCTTTATTCAGTACATCTTCACATGCCCGAACATGCATGCACATCTCCCTTTTATCCTAAACATAACCCCTCAAAAGCATGCACAGAACAGGTATCAACATCCTTATTTTATGATAAAGAAAAGCCTCCACAAGATAACCTGACCAGATTTAGGTTCATCAGCGCAGGGGGAAATCTAAATCTCTTACTCCCGTACCTTCTGATTACACACCAGCTTCTGAAATTGGGTTCTCCAGAAATCTCACATTCACAAGTTTTCTTTGGCTTCTCTAAATAGTGATGCCAACTATTCCTACTCCACTCTATCTAGAAGATGTCAAGTGGAACTTTTCAATCACAGATTCCAATTAAAAGTCTATTTCAAGGCAATAGACAGAAGACACTGTTTTCTTAATATTCTCGGTCGTACACTGATTTCATCTGTTTCTTGATTAATGTTTTTGTCTTTATGCTCACTGAAATGGGCAATATAGAGCATTTGTTCAATCATTCAGTGAGTCAATATGTGTTTGGGGGGGCATTTACTTTGTGTGAGGCCCCAAGAAAGAAAAATACTTTTATCACAATGGAAGTAATCCATCACTCCCAGGTGGTAATGAGGGTATCTCTCAATCCACACAGATGTTTGTTCTTGTTTTCTTTGTCCCTCAGAAAATTAAAGGGTCAGAAAAGCCATACCTTTTCTTTACATAAAATTCTGAGCCTTACAACATTTTTATAAGTTTCTGGCCTTACAGTTAGAAAGTATTTACTACCTTCCTACTCTCTACTTTTATGAAATTGGATCTTGGGGGCGTTATTTTGAATTTGGCCCCATTGGTCCCACATGCAAAGACTAAATGCCAACTTTGTAAACTAAGGAAATGTATTGGGGTGAGCGAAATGCTTATTGAATGCCTACAATGTTATAGGAACATTGGCTGGGGATATAGAAATTCCAGATGAAACCTCCACTCTACATTCTACTAAGGGGAATAACATTACCTCATATGCTGGGAGGTAATAATATTTATAGAAAAAAAAAAGCAGAGTAATAGGGATGAGAGATGTTGAAGTGACATTTAAATATAATTCACTGGGAAAGTGACATTTAGGTAAATTTCAAAGGCGGTGAAGCAGTCATATCCAGGAGAAGAGAATTTGGGACACAGAAAACAGTCCTAGGAAGGCTTCTGGGAAGCAGGGAGTGTGCCTGGCTCCCTTGAAGTCAGTGCCAAGGACTATGTCAGGGATGGAGAAAGTGAGAGCAAGAAAAGGAGAAAGTGAAGTCAGAAAGATTAGAAGAGGGCCCGGGGGCAGACCACTTAGAGTTCAAAATGCTGGTCCTTGTAGAGGTCTCAGCTTTAACTCAGAAATGAAGAGACACTGGGATATTTTGAGCAAAGGAACCATCTAGTGTCTTGGGTTTAACAGGATTGTTCTGGCTGCTGTATTGAGACAGATTGTGGCAGAGCAAAATTAGGTGGGAAGACAGTAATGAAAAAGTGATTGCAAAGTCCAGGCAAGAGATGATGGGTGTTTGCATCAAGGTATCGAAAGTGTAGGTACTAGGAAGTGGCAGGAATCTGAATATATAGCTTCATTAATAATATACATCGATGTTCATAGCAGCACAATTCACAATAGCAAGACTGTGGAACCAACCTAGATGCCCTTCAATAGATGAATGGATAAAAAAAATGTGGCATTTATACACAATGGAGAATTACTCTGCATGAAAAAATGACAAAATCATAGAATTTACAGGGAAATGGATGGCATTAGAGCAGATTATGCTAAGTGAAGCTAGCCAATCCCTAAAAAATAAATGCCAAATGTCTTCTTTGATATAAGGAGAGTAACTAAGAACAGAGTATGGTCGAAGAGCATGAGAAGAAGATTAACATTAAATAGGGATGAGAGATGGGAGGGAAAGGGAAAGAGAAGGGAAATTGCATGGAAATGGAAGGAGACCCTCAGAGTTATACAAAAGTAGATACAAGAGGAAGTGAGGGGAAAGGGAAAAATAATACAAGGGGGACAAATGAATGTCAGTAGAGGGGGCAGAGAGAGAAGAGGCGAGGGGAGGGGAGGGGAGGGGGGATAGTAGAGGATAGGAAAGGCAGCAGAACACAACAGACACTAGTATGGCAATATGTAAATCAATGGATGTGTAACTGATGTGATTCTGCAATCTGTATATGGGGTAAAAATGGGAGCTCATAACCCACTTGAATCAAAGTGTGAAATATGATATATCAAGAATTATGTAATGTTTTGAACAGCCAACAATAAAAAAAAAAAAAAATAATAATATTAATCCTAGTACTCACACAATTACTTAATACTGGTATTTATATGAGTACTAAATACTAGGTATTTACTAATGAATACCAATATATTTAAGTGTATGTGCATATATACACTTTAATATAGGCACACACACCATACGTATGTACATATATTTATATATATATACACACACACACATTTACATATACTAAAATTAAGGATTTTAATATATACATATGCTAAAATTAAGGATGTTGGATAAGGATGTAAGAAAAGATGAGGTGTTATAGATAGCTGAAAGTAAAAGAATGGAATTTTTTTTTTAATTGAGATGCTGAATATGGAGCAAGTATTGGGGGCAAATTCAGTTTCATGTTGGACTCGGTAAGTTTAAAATATCCACTAGGCATGCAAGTGCTGAGAAGGCTGCTGTATATGTCAATCTAGAGTTCAGGATCATAGTGTGGATGGGAAATATGAATTTCTACTATTGAGGGTATTTAAAGCCATGAGTGTGGGTGACTTCAAGAGACCAAGAGCAGATAGGAAAGAGGGCTGAGGAATCAACTTTGGGAACTCCGACATTTCAAAGTCAGGAAAATGAAAAGGTGTCAGAAAACTAGACCAAGAAGGGGAAACTAACGAGGTATGAGAAAAACCAGGAAAATGAATGGGAGAAAAATGTTTCCAAGAAGAGAAGGGTGGGATGAACAATGATGTCACGTACTGCTAATAAGTCAATGAGCTGCAGACTTGGAACCAGCCTCTGGGTGCAGGAACAGAGAGATCACAGTTGGCTTTGACAAGAGCAGTTTGGGGAGAGTAGTAGGGATGAAAACACTACTAGGCTTAAGTTCAAGAGAGAATGCAAGGAGAAGTACTGGAGACAGCAAATGTAGACAATGTTTTCTGTCCTAAAAAAGTTGCTACCTGGGGAGCCAGGAAATAGAAAAGTAACTGCAGTGAGAAGTTGGGCCAACAAAGTTTTTTTTTTCTTCTCATTAGAATGATAGGGACATGTTGATGTCTATTAGACGGGGAATCTCTTCCAGCAATAACAAACACTTATACTTTAGGGGAATGTGAGTCCCTAAAAACTCTGATCATTTTTTTTCCAACTTCGTAAGATGAAAAAATCACAGGCTAATTTAAACAAATACATATTCCATAGGGAAAATAAGATTTATAAAGATTTAATCTTGTGGGGAAAAGGGTACACTTGTACATTGCTGGTGGGACTGCAGATTGGTGCAGCCAATTTGGAAAGCAGTATGGAGATTTCTTGGAAAGCTGGGAATGGAGCCACCATTTGACCCAGCCATTCCCCTTCTTGGTCTATTCCCTAAAGACCTAAAAAGAGCATGCTACAGGGACACTGCTACATCAATGTTCATAGCAGCACAGTTCACAATAGCAAGACTGTGGAACCAACCTAGATGCCCTTCAATAGACGAATGGATAAAAAAAAATGTGGCATTTATACACAATGGAGTATTACTCTGCATTAAAAAATGACAAAATCATAGAATTTACAGGGAAATGGATGGCATTAGAGCAGATTATGCTAAGTGAAGCTAGCCAATCCCTAAAAAACAAATGCCAAATGTCTTCTTTGATATAAAGAGAGTAACTAAGAACAGAGTAGGGACGAAGAGCAGGAGAAGAAGATAAACATTTAACAGGGATGAGAGGTGGGAGGGAAAGGGAGAGAGAAAGGAAATTGCATGGTAATAGAAGGAGACCCTAGGGTTATACAGTGGAGGAGGTAGAGAGAGAGGAGGGGAGGGGAGGGGAGAGGTGGGGAGGGGGGAGGGTGGAGGATGGGAAAGGCAGCGGAGCACAACAGACACTAGGATGGCAATTTGTAAATCAATGGATGTGTAACTGATGTGATTCTGCAATCTGTGTATGGGGTGAAGGTGGGAGTTCATAACCCACTTGAATCAAAGTGTGGAATATGATATGTCAAGAAATTTGTAATGTTTTGAACAACCCACAATAAAAAATTAAAAAAAAAAAAAAGATTTAATCTACTAAAACTTTAATCATTTATTTTTAGAATTTTCTAGAACATCAGTGGGACATTGCAAGTCTAAATTCCATTTAGAGTATGGAGATTTAAAAAAAAAAAAGGCAAGGCAAAGTATTTTAGAATAGAATTGTCAAAAGAAATAACATAAAACACAAGTGATACAAGAAATGTGAGGTGGTAGTTCTGCCGGACAATGAAAATAGCCAATAAGCTTATGAAAAAATGTTTGATGTGGGCTGGGGTTGTGGTTAGCGGTAGAGCGCTCGCCTAGCACGGGCGAGGACCTGGGTTCGACCCTCAGCACCACATAAAAATAAGTAAATAAAATAAAGGTATGGTGTCCAACTACAACTAAAAAATAAATATTAAAAAAATGTTTAATGTCACACCCAAAAATCTCGATCAAAGCAACAACAATGAGGTACTTGTTGTAACCTATTATATTGCCAACAATTTTTTTAAAGCCTGTTAGATAAAATCCAATGTTGCTAAGTATATGGGAAAACAGACACCTTTAGACAGAAGGGTAACAGTTCAACACCTTCAGAATGGAGTTAGAGAGGAATTGATAAAGAGGGTGGAGAGGAGAAGTGAGGGCAGAGGCTAAGGGGGTATCTTGAATGGAGAAGAGTGGAGAGGCAGGGATGTTCATGCCATCACTGAAGGGAGTCTTGCTCAAGCATGACACATAGACAGAATTCACATGTGAAGTTATTATCCGGTAAGAACAGAGTGATAAGAAAGAGCTTCCTGGGTCAGTTACTGTAGATACTGTGAATTACAATTGACTGCTAACAAGAACGGTGGAGTCTCTTTTCTGCCAGGGATTCCATAGGGTTTGGGCTTGGTCCTATCAGAGGAGAAGATTAATTTTGAGGTTTATCTTCAGATTTCTCTTTTTCTAGAATGTGATGCAGCTCTAAAAGCAGAACTGTCACTTGTTTCCCTCTGGAAGAAAAATAAGGGCAGCAGGAAAACTGAAAAACCTAGGACCTCAAGTTCCAATAATCCTTTTTGTCAGAATCTGTTGTGACTCTTTCTGGGGCTCTGATTTTCAGAAAATTCCTGGGTGTGTTAGGAGATTGATTCTCTCCCTGTCACAGAGAACTGCCTGTCTTTTCACAGTGGAAGTGTGTATGTGTGTGTATTTAAACAACATAATGGTTTCATCCAGCTCCAGAAGCAGGGACTCCATGGATAATCTGAATACATTTAAATGTCACTGGTCCTTAGATGGAGTTGTCACTGGACCTTAGTTTTTAGGGGGAAGTAGAAGGAGGCATTAATCCCTCCAAAGTCTGTTGATCCAAAAGTGACAGAAACTCTTTGGGGGAAAAATGGTTCACATATATCAAATGTTTTGAACCATTTTAGGGGATCAAAAACCTAACTGTTTAATATAAGATACTGTGAGCAGATGACAAATCTGAGAAACACCAGGCCTGCAGATGGCTACAGAGAGACATGTTCATGGCCCTTTATTTCAGACAGAGCTCAATTTGATTCTTGATTTAGCGCCTCAGCAGCTGGACAGAAATAGATAAGTTCCCAGAACACTCTGAGCCTGCACTTTCTTATTTTTAACATGGAACGAACAACTGCATTCACTTCTGAGCATTGTGAGAATAAATGAATATGTATGAATATGTATGTGAAGTTCTAGGGCCAGTACCTGGCATGCAGCAGGAGCTGAGCAAAGGTGGCTGCACTGTTCTTAACTATTGTGATTATCACATTTTGGATCTCATGGACACTGTTGACAAAACAGCTTCAAAAGGTGCAAAGGGGATCAAGAGGCCAGACATCTCCCCTGACCCCCACCACTTCCATCCTGCTGTTCCATACCCCTACCTTAAAAATAAAGATGTCACCAAGGGAATTTCTTACCCCAAAAGCTTCATCCAGGAAAACTCTTTCATTGAAAGCAAAGACTGCCGGACTGATATCCAGGGCACTGAACTCCATGGTCGCTGTGAGGATGGATGACCTGCTGACGGCTTGACCGTTGCTAAAAAACACAGCAACTCTCCTCACATTGGCTCCTGGGTATGTACGCTTGAAAACATGGCGGGCCACAAACCTCATGGCATTACCAATGTCCCGAGCCTCTGTAGGGACTTGGTATTTTATTTGGGAAAGAAGCCGGAGGAGCAGCTTCTTGGTGCGGTAGTCAGACGAACGGATGAGATAGTTGGTGTCTGAGTCGTAGGAAACCACAACAATCTTTGCTCCCACAGGACAATTATTTTCCCTGATATGAAGGTCGTTGACAATGGAAGTGATGATGCCCTTTATTTCATTAAACCTTTGTTCAGTGACACCAGAGGATTGGTCCAGGGCAAACACCAGCTCTGTGGGATAGGCTGGACACTTTTCTACAAAAATGAGAAGCACAAGTATTTTGTTATTTCACTGGATTAAAGTCTTTCCCATGCTCTTTACCCCAGGGAAGCTGGTACACACAGGTGAAGCAAGAACTTCAACCAGCTCTAGATGTGGGGGTGTTCACATGAAAAAATAAGGAACATGCTTTGTCAACTTGAAGGTGTTATACAAGTAATATTTGGCTATGTATTGCTCAGACTTCACAGCCTACCATCAGTGTGCACTTTAAGAGGAAATGGGGTGAGTCTGTTCTGTGTCCTGGTTGGAGTCGTGGTTATATAAATCTATGCAGGTGTTAAAACTGCACACACACCAAAAAGTGAATTTTACTGTACACATATATGAAAAATGTATAAGAGGAAATTATAGTTTGTTGGGGATTTTGCAGATGTCCTTTTCTTGAAAAAAATCTTCAAAATTATTTATAAATGAAGTCACTTGGCAGATTTTTATCCACTTAAGCAACAAATGTTTATTAAGTGCCTTCCACTCAAAATGCAGTGTGAGACATCTACTCTGCAACACGTGCACACAGGAGCCAAACACAGCTGTGCCCTCAAGGATTGTGGACTAGAAAGGATCCTCATACAGTAAGGCACAGAGTGATGGCTTAATGGGAGTTCAGAGGACAGAGGCTGTTCCTCAAGAGGGTTATATCAGGGGCTTTGTGGAAGATGGTTTTTGAATGAAGGCCTGAGTGACAGTACAAAGGGACAGCTTAGGCCAACACAGGTTGGCAATGAGCTATTACAAAAATGGAACTGTGTGCAATTCCCAACTCAGTACTAATAGACGTAAGATGACTGAACTTTAGGAATTTCCTAGAGAATCTTCCATATGCATCAAACCTAATTTTTAGATGTTCTTGTTACAGTCTGAACACAGGAAGAGAAAAAAGATTACACAAAAAAAATAATCAACTTTATCTACTTAGGCTTTTTTCCAGTCTGGTTAATCCCCAAAGCACATTTAACTCAAAGTATTCTGCGTCTCAACCACTGTTCTCTTTTTTCTTTCTTTCTTTGTGATGCTGGGGATTGAATCCAGGGTGTTGTGCATGTGAGGCAAGCACTCTACCAACTGAGCTATAACCCCAGCCCTCAACCACTATTCTTGATGACATAATAGAAAAGTATTAATTTAGAGATGTGTTTTGAATCAAGGAATTTTACTATAGAGAATTTTTCAAATATGAAAACTGATGTTGAACAACAGAATAAGAAATTGAAATATTCCTTATTTCTTAACTCTATGCTAAAAATGATTGGCAAAGTGGTTGAAAAGCATTTCTAAAACTGACATATTTGCAGGATCTCCTAGAAGATGGAATTGATATCTATTTGTATTCTCCCCCTCCTCCCAGTACCCAGTACAGTACCTGACTCAAGGGACAATCGGGTCACACATAACATTGACACATTTGATCGTAATCCATGAATTTTGATTGAGCATTTATCACATGCAAGGTAATTTTTTGCAGAATTAAAGTGAAAGGTTCCAGACTGTGGGATGATCTAAGATCCTGAGGGTCTACTTTATCAGGCCTCCAGGAGACCAGGAGGTCTTAAAGTTGAGATAGCTGGTTTCAATGGCCATGTCATCCAAGGGATCTAAGGAATCATGCAACACCAACTGTTGGGTGTGTTAGGAGTCTAGGCCTTAGACACACCATCCATGGGCACAGCAAGGTGTACAAGTGGTGGACACTTGGTGAGATCACAGGTGCTAATGTGGGTCATAGAGAGGAAAGGTCACATTGCAATTCTAAGATGGTGACAATATCAACAGGAACAGAAGTAGACAGAGCAGTAGAGTGTGTATCAGTCAGAACCCTGTTCCCTGGATCTGCCAGCAACACAGGATCTACCCTGAGAAGAGGCTGAGTTGAAAACTGGCAGGACCTAGAATAGACAATACTATGGAGGGGTTGGATTAGGGCACCTCAAGGTACAAATGGGTCACACATGACAATGACAGTTACAGCCTTAAGAAAACAAGAAAAACATCTGCATAGAAGGAAGAAGTCCATTTTTCAAGAGAGGTAAGGGTTTCTTTCAAATTGGTCTCATCCAGACACAATAATTATTTCATCAAGAAATAGTATGGTAAGAACACTCACCTTTCCAACAAGCTATATATATTAAAGAGAGAGAGAGAAATAGTCTGTTACATTTTTGGAACACAGACCAAAAATAATCCAAAACAATATTCAACAATGTTTTAAGATTTTCTTTGACTCTAATTGGAAATGAGGCTAATTTCTGCATTACAGGAAGCCAAGTTTAAAGGATTGAGAAAGATATCCACAGAATTTTGTTAATTTGTGAACCTTCCTGACATTTTCCCCCTACAAGTTATGGACAGATGACCTGAGCAGAATTTGGGGTGAAATGGAAACACTGAACACTTGTCTTAGAATAGATGAGGCTCTGATTAAATGACAAGATAGCTGAAATTCAATTTGTTTTGTCTCTCTTCTTACAGCCTTCAGAGAGTCATTCAGCAACATAAGACTGAAATATGGGGTCTTTGTTTTCTTCCCAGATGAACTCTTTGGGAACCTCTATTTTCTTGTAGGACGATGAGGGTATTTTCAAATGAACTTTGTCTCGGATTAAAAATATAGCTCCTCTGTTCGAGTGATCTCCACATCCAGAGAGAAGAAAGGGGGGTGGGTGGGAAACCCAAGGGTTTCTTTCAGTAAAACAGCATCTGGTGTCTCAAATTGATTTACTCTGTAAACTTGAGCCACATGAGGGCAATATGGGTAAATCTTTAAGAAACCACACAGTTCTGAAAATTTCCATGTTCACTTTATTCAATTCTTAGGAAGCAATGAGTCCCACTAATCTAATAAAAGAGTTAATATATTAATAAAAGTGACAAACTGGTGTTTTCTGCCCAGGTATCCCAGCACCAGATCCGCTCTCACCAACACTATTGAGTTTGTCTTAGTCCTATGGCCACTGAGATGCTGATGGTCATCATCAGTTTCCATAACCCACATCTCCTCTGCATCACAAAGTCTAAATCAGATCCTTTTGTCTGACAGAGAACTTTCATGTACTAACTTCAAACCCAGCTGCAAGGCTACCGGCAAATGGATCTAGACTCCCCTAATGGGACTGAATCTATCAAACCTGGTTGACTCTGGGAGAAATTACTTTTCCTCTATCTGTCTAAGAATTTATTTATTTAAATTTCCTAAACATCTTCTACTTCTATGTCTCACATCAAAGAACAGACCATTTGGGCAGTGCTGTTTTATTGTTGGTTGACCTCTTTCTCTCCCCATTGCCCCCAGACTTCTGGATCTATTTTCTGTCTCAGGGGAGGGTCCCAGCCATCAGATCAGCATCTGGCCCTTATCCCAGGTGGCAGAGAGCTTCGACAAGACCGGAGAGCAAAGGATATTAGACCACGCATCCAACCTGTCATGGTGATGTTATCTACAAAGCCCTAAAGGCTTGTCCCTCCAAGTCTTATCTCCATTCTGCATTCTGGAATCCCAGCCTAGTCCAATCAGGACCCAATGTGGTTAAAGAACCTACCTGCTTTTCCTCAACCCTCTAATTACTGGCTGACTCCTTTCATCTAGTGTTGGAAAACTTCTCCCTTCAAAGTCCAAACCCTCCAACAACCAGTCTTCTCCTTCCTGACACTTTCCACCTATCCTGGGTCTTCTTTGGGAAGATATCTGATTTCACTGAGAAGACTGGCAACGCCTGGAGGGAGCTTGATCATCACACTTCTTCCCCCTACAGTGGCTCTTTCCTTCCCTCCCTGTGGTCCCAGGCTCTAGTTCTCACCTCCCTCCACCAGAATTTGAGTGATGTCAATGTCTAAATAACTAAGTAATTAACCCTAAACTGCTACGCTCATTCCCTTAATACAGTGCCCTCTCAATCCTTTTGCACATAATTGTTATATTACTAATGTGAGCAAATACATACACCTTTTGAGTTGGTCTCTAATTGTTTCCCATATGCATATCTTCTCTTCTCATATGTATCTCCCCTCAGGAGCTCACACATTTTTACTTATACCCTTTTTTCCTCCCACCTTTGATGTGAGATATCCCCACAGTAGGCACTTGAGGAAATCCTGCTACAGAGGCTTCTCCATCAGTGAATTCAGCCTTCTGATTCCACAGACCTGTGCTAAGTGGGGTTTAATCCCAAGTGCCCAGAACCACTGACACACTTCTTCATGACACGTAAATACTCACGACTGTGGTCCCGCATGAACTTGATCAGATCACATTGCTGTAAATTTTTACAGAGAGAGAGGGAGAGAGAGAGAGAGAAAATAAACATAAATACAATTGACTGCCTGGTGATTGTATTTATTGCCTGGTAAACTGGTTAGAATTTTCTTTCTTTCTTTTCTTTTTTTTCCCCATGATCAAGGAGATACGTACAGAATATACAGGCTGCCCTGCCACACCTTTAGGACCCTAGGAAAACAAAAACAGAGCAAGTTATTGGCTTGTGAACTAGAGTCTTTAGTAATAAGAAAACAAAACCTTTCTTAAACAGCACAGCTGACAGAAAGCAGTTAAAGTACTCCCTTTGGTGGGTTCATTACAAGGCACTTTCCCCACTCACATCAAAGCTGCAAACTTTTTAAATTTCAGTGTAGATTAGGTAATCTAATGTCTACCCAAAATGAACTGAATTATTTCTAGGGTGGTAAGAAGAAGCAAAAGCATTTCCTAAAGATATTTGTATGAAAGATGCAACACTTAAGGCATTTCTCGTAAGAATGCATAAAACAGTAAAGAGCAGACTTCACAAAGGGTGGTGCTAAGAAGGGATATGGTTATGTTACAAATTAGGGATTTTAAAAATGCAACCTCAACATATGTGAAAGAACCAAAGACAACTGCATAGCAAAGTGAAAATAAGAGCTCAAGTAAGAGCTTACACACTAAGCTCTAAATGCCAAGAGGTCATGGAGCAAAGCAATAAACCAATTGGGTGAGATAAATCAAGGGGTTTCTAGAAAGAAGTTAATCCTACTTCTCAGCATCTTGAGCTTTTCTTTTTTACTCTTCTTATTTCCTTTTATGGGGATTAGGTTTCTTATTAGTAGTGGTTCGTAATATATTTTCATGTGTAGATCCCTTTAAGCAACTAATGAATGCTAGTATGCTCATTTCAGAAAAATGCTATTATGTGCTCACACTTGTACAGTTTTATGGACTCCTGCCTCCCAGAAGCCTATTCATGGATGTCAGTGCAAGAATCTCTGTCCTCAATGACAACTGGTTCTCTACATCCATCCAACCATCCATGCATGCATATATGCATCCAATAACCAGGTAAATGTTTGCCAAAAGCTGAGGTAGCCCGTGGTGTGCTTCTGGTGTTGATCAGAATCGTGTGGTATCCACGATTCTATTCATAGAAGCATGTTATCTTCCTGATGCAAATCACTAAAAGGTAGAGTCTCAACCATCCTTTTTCAAGTTATGGCAGAAAACAGAAAAGAATACTTGACACCTTAAGCAGACAGAATCACAGTTTCTGGCTAATAAATGGAGGAGGAGGCCCACATTTTATAGAGAATCACACCTGTGAAGAGTGTGTCCTGAAAGAGTAAGCTTAATAATAACTTTGAGAAAGTTCTTAAGCAAATCTGAGGATCAAAGGCCTGAGATCAAGAAGCCACATTACAGTCCAGATCCGTCAGGCCAAGTGCAAGACCAGGAAGATGGGGGTGGGGGGCCCAAATGACAGTCCCAGAATCTGGAAAGATCAATCCAGAGCAGACAAGACTGGCACAGAGACTTGATGATCACCCACATGACTAAGAATATTCACCCATTCCTTGATGCAAAAGAAAGAAAAAATTATATAATCAGTTTATCACAAGACCAATCCTTTTTTTTCCATTATACAATCCAAAGTTCAAGAACCCCTTGATGTATAAAGCAAGAGAAGCAATTTATCCATTTCTTACACAATGCTGCCTGGGGCTCCTCTACAAACCACGGGTGCTGCAATATTTAGTTCTTATCTGACTGTGCCTGTGATGGGAGAGAGCTGTAACTAAATCATTACAACCACCTGAAAGGAACTAAAGTCGAGATTATGGATATTTGGTCAGTGGGAGATGTACCTGACTGCCTGGGAATGCTTCCAGAGGTGACATTTCTCTTGTAATAGAATCAGAGTGAGAAGTTGCAGTTCTATTTCCAGCTTTCTCTAAAGTCTTAATTTTGAGGATAGGGAGGCAAAAATCATGGTTTTGGCAAACTTTATCAACTATCTCACATGATGGACATTTTGCTAGGATACCTTTGTAAAGTTCATGCAATCCCCTTTCTTTTTTAAAGCCTTCAGTAATAAATCACAATAACACCTAATATTTGCACTTTAAAGGTTGCAGAGTGTTTGCATTTGATTATCTGATCCTCACAGCTACTTTCTGAGGTGGTCAGGAGAGGATATGTCATTCCCATTTTAGAAATAAACTGGGAGACCTAGTGACTATTTCAAGGGCATACTTGCTAGTAAGAAGCAGAATCTGGAGTCAAACCTAATGCTTCTGACTATAAGTTCTGTGCCCTTTCTATGGAATCTACCAGAAACCAGCACATACTATTTAGTTCTCATGCAAATACTCACTCTCCGTCCTGACAGGCCTCGGGATCCTGGAAGTCCACGTTCCCCTTTCTGGCCTACAGTGAACTGCAGATAGGAACATACAGTAGAGTCAACATTTTTCTATTCATGGGGGGCTACCTCAGTTTTAATCAAAGTTTATAATTTTTTAAAGATTATTTTTAAAAGAGAGCAGCTGCTAATATAAGACAGATCAATTGTTTACTTGTAATATAAGCTCTGCATTCTTAATCATTGGTAAGCATCCATTTTACCTCTTAGCCCTTCATTCAGTGATACACTGTGCTTTGGCACCAGCTGTGCATTGAAATCTAAATTAGTCATAAACTGGAATTGGTACTAATAGAAAAAGCAAATATACTGGGGTGCACAGAGATCTAGTTTTTAAAAAAGCTTCTCATCTGTAAAACATAAATAAGAAGCAGGACATGAGTGCCCACTGAAATGTATCCAGCCAGATGGAAAGTTTATGTTGAATTACATCTCTTTCACACTGAGGGGGACCATTGATAGCTGCATTCAAACTTTAAAATGAAAAGGATGCTTGTCTCAGCATTTTGGAGTTAAATGATCATAAAAATCTAGTCCATATTTTGCTAATTATAAGATCTTAGTATTCTTATTCGAAACAAATACCCCCACCCTTCTTATGGGTAGAGGAATCATCAGAAAACCCTCAGGGACCCTGAGGGAAGATGTCAGTTTCATTTCCATTTACAGTGTTTTAATATTCTGGGATTACATGTGCCTTGGAAAAGACTGAAAGGCACTGATATTTCTGCAACAGCCAGTCATCAATTTGTAAATCTCTACGGTAGTTCATATTCATGGAACCATAGACATTTAGAACTGAAAGTGACGTTGGATGTCACTAAGTTTAGTTCTTAGGTTGTAGAAATAGAGGCCCTGAAAAGGTGTGCGGAAGGTCACATAGCTAGCTAGTGGCATTTTAGATGCCCCTGGGATGGAGCTACAATTCACATTTAATATTACAACATGAAAGCAGAGTCTGCCAAAGAAACATTTACTATTTCTGAAATGCCAGGTCACTTACTGATAGTCCCCTAAACCCTTTGGGTCCAGGGTCCCCAGGAATTCCAGGATCACCAACAATACCCTGAAGATTCAGAGAAAAAAATCAAGATGTTAACATATGTGCTATAAGAGAATAAAAAAAAATGTCTCCAAACCAAAACTGAATTGCTCTTATAAGAATTATACTATAGCTCAGTTGGTAGAGTGCTTGCTTCGAATGCACAAGGCCCTGGGTTCAATCCCCAGTATCAAAAAAATAAAAATAAAAAAAAATACACACACACACACACACACACACACACACACACATAGGCCAATACAACATTAAATGTCATCTTTTCCTGTCATTTGGAACTGTCATTATGTCCATTTAGATATTCCCTAAATTATTTTAATATTCAAATAATACAAATATTTGCATATAAATACCAACTCAGTGACTTTCAGTTACTAAAACTATCCAAAGAAGATGCTTAAAAACCATGGAAAATATAGAAAGTACTGACTATATAAAATACAAAATAATTAATTATTTCCTAAATTCATGAATTATTTTTAAAAGTTGAAGGTTAAAAAATTTTTCTGACTTTGGTGAGAAACTAATTTTAACAGCTATTTATCAATATGCTTATTTCACTTATGTCAGTAAATTTATATATGCTAATTTTCTCCCTTTATCAGTAAATTAGAAAACAGATCCTTTATAAGGAGAACTCTTATCCTAATAGCTATTCATATAGTCTCTTCTTGTGTCCTTTATTTTCCTTTTTAATTTGGAATTGTCTTTTTTTATTCACTAGTACATTTTTAGTTATACAGATAATGGGTTTCATTGTGGCTTAACCATACATGCACATAACATACTTTGAATATCTCCACCCCCTCTCCTCCAATTCCCTTCATCTCCCTTGAATCCTTTTCTGCCTAAAGAAAGAATATTTTGGTAAATCATCAGTTAAAAATACTTTTTAAGAGAATCCAAAAACTGGCTGCTTTCCTATAGGGGATTTGATTAGACATATTCTATTTTTTAACCTATATTTTGCATTTTGATCTGAGCACCAACTATTTGGAAAACACGGTTCTGAACACTTTTTTTGAAATAGAAAATCTTAATACAGAATCACTGTGCATTTTCATAAAATGTGAGCTACTTTGGATGAAATAGAAGACCCATCTTCAATCTAATAGTCAAGGAGGAATTCTAGAAGAGGTCTGATCAAGAAAGTAACATAACAAGCCAGGCACATGCCTGTAAACCCAGCACTACGAGAATCACAAGTTTAAAGTCAGCCTCAGCAACTTAGTGAAATCCTGTCTCAAAATAAAAAATAAAAAAGTCTGAGGATGTGGCTCAGTAGTGGAGTGCCCCTGAGTTCAACCCCTGGTACCAAAAAAAAAAAAAAAAAAAGAAAAGAAGCAGCAGAGTGAGGCTATGCTTTGGGGAAAATCCAGTGACTGTAGTATTTGGGACCAACAGAAGCAGGGAAAAGATCAAAATAGAAGATCAAAGATCAATGAGATGGTATCTTAGAGTAGTTTTAATTTGCATTTCTCTGATTGCTATAGATGATGAGCAATTTTTCATATATTTGTTGATTGATTGTACATCGTCTTCTGATAAGTGTCTGTTCAGGTCCTTGGCCTGTTTATCGATTGGATTGTTTGCTTTTTTGGTGCTTATCTTGTTGAGTTCTTTATATACTCTAGAGATTAGAGCTCTATCTGATGTGTGAGGGGTAAAAATTTGTTCCCAGGATATAGGCTCCCTATTAACCTCACATATTATTTCTTTTGCTGAGAAAAACCTTTTAGTTTGAATCCATCCCATGTGTTGATTCTTGGTTTTAATTCTTGTGCTATAGGCGTCTTATCAAGGAAGTTGGGGCCTAGCCCCACGTGATGGAGATTGGGGCCTACTTTTTCTTTTATTAGACGCAGAGTCTCTGGTTTGATTCCTAGCTCCTTGATCCATTTTGAGTTAACTTTTGTGCATGGTGAGAGATAGGGATTCAATTTCATTTTGTTGCATATGGATTTCCAGTTTTCCCAGCATCATTTGTTGAAGATGCTATCCTTTCTCCAGTGCATGCTTTTGGCACCTTTGTCTAATATAAGGTAGTTGTAATTTTGTGGGTTAGATCTCTGTGTCCTCTATTCTAATCGTAATGCAAAAATAAATGAATAAATAAATTTAAAAAAAGATCGATGAGAAAACTATTGTCATCTTTCAGCCAAGAGGAAACAAAGGTCGCAATAATGAAGGACAAGTAGTAATAGCCAAGGTAGTGAATGAGATAACAAAGGCAGAGAAATCAAGAAAAGAAGGAAGAACTAAAGTACAAAGGATACCTGTAGGTGGAGTTTCAAGGTGTGGGACCTCAGGCAATGAAGGACAGGACTATCTTTTCCAATACAAAGATTCATAGGAGTCATAAAGCTCTGGGAGAAACAACTGCACTGCTCCCACCCAGCCCCCACCTTCCCATTACATTCAGACCTACAACCTTAACTCTCCAGAAGGTTAAGATCACGATAATTACAAAAGAAGTTCATGTGCGCAGTACCTTCTGCCCTATATCTCCAGGGAATCCTCTTGGACCCTGTAATTTTTCAGCAGAAAACAAATAAATCAGCATACCACTTCCTCCGTAGGGTTATTTCTTCTGTTATTATTTAGGCTTGATTTATCAATTTTTTAAAAAGAATTGTTTTCCATACTTACCTTTACTCCTTTTTGTCCCTCATTACCATAACCTGGGACGCCATAATCTCCCTGTAAACACACCGAATCATTTCACTTTCTCAGAGTTGAAAAAAAAACTAATTGTACCCGATACCAGTAGAGAAGCACTGTGGACCTCCAGGTGGAGGGGCCTGCCTGGTGACCCTGAACCCTGGGAACATGTGTGTTGCTAGGTTTCCCTCAGTTCCTGAGGTATGCCCTGGTTCTTCTTCGGCCATCTCCACTCTAACCAGTGCAGGAAACAGAAGGATGGTTGTTCAGGACTCAGATCCAGTGGCCATTTCTTGATTGGAAACTTAGGAGTTGGTCCAATGAATATGGGTGAGGAATCACCCAAAGAATGATGCTAAATGGCAAATAGATATACAGGGAAAATGTGTTTATCCCCACTAGGAACCAAATAAACGCAATTGAACAGATAGCATTTGTGTCAATGGCAAAGATGGGAAAACAAAGTTAAAGATCCATGTTGGTGTGGGGGCCCTAAACCAAACATTCTCCTGCACGTGGCCTATATATTGTTTGAATTTTCCTAATGGCATAGACAAGTAGAATTCAAAGCCTAATTAAATATGAAACATACTCTTTGACTCAACTATACAAATTCTAGAAACTTCTATGTAGAAGATGGAGCAGGGATACAGCTCAGTGGTAGAGCACTTGCCTAGCAAGCACTAGACCGTGGGTTCGATCCCCAGCATGGCAAAAAAATAATCTCACACATACACATTGCATTTATCCAACATTTTAGTTAGGCATAATAATATTCATTGGTGTGTCATTTAGGATAGTGAAAACCTGAAATAAAACTAAATCTCTAATAATAAGAGATTGGGCAAATAAACTAAGGTAGAATATTTGAAAACTATTAAGTGTCATTGAGAGAAAAATGTAGCGACTTGTCAAGACTAGGAAGAAATGCTCATGATACATTAGGAACCAAATAAATGCAATTGAACAGATAGCATTTGTGTCAATGGTAAAGATGGGAAAACAAAGTTAAAGATCCATGTTGGTGTGGGGGCCTAAACCAAACATTCTCCTGCACGTGGACCTATATAAATGTTCTTTTTAAAAAGAAGGAAAAATAAAGTGATTCTTCCTTCTTTTTTATTTTTATTTTTTGCTATCTCCAGGATATAAATAAAAAATATCTCAAAATGGTGAGATGGTAGATAATCTTTCTTTTCATATCCTTTGCCCATTTTTAAGCTTGTTAAATTTCATTTCTTTTTTTCTTTTCTTTTTTTTTTCCCTTTTTGAATATTATGTTTTCAAATTAGATCATGAAAAGGCACTTTGAAGACTGAAGATGCCGGACCATTTCTACAAGCATTCTGATTTACTTTTATGGATAAAAACTTCCATGAAGGAAGATTGGAAGCCTTTGTAGAGACTGTGGACTGTAGGGCATGGCAACGGGTCAGGAACTGGCTGGGTCCTTATATCCATTTCTCTGTGAGCTCCTGGCTCTGTGGTTACTTGTTAATTCCTTCCCCTCCCTCCCTCACACCCTTCTTCCTTTCCTTCCTTCCTATTTTCAAAAACACAATACATTATGATTTACTATAGTCATCATGATGTACAACACATCTCTTGAACTTATTCCTCCTGTCTGAAATGTGGTCTCCTTTGACCAACATCACCCCAGTCCCCGACCCCTCAGCCTCTGAGAACCATCAATTTACTCTGTCTCTGAGTTTGCCTTTTTTACATTTCACATATAAGTGAGATTGTGTGGTACAGTATTTTCCTTTCTATGCCTGGCTTATTTCATCGCTCATAATGTCATCCAAGTTCATCCATGTTTTCATACACAAATGACAGGATTTCCTTCTTTTATTTAAAGTGGAATCGTGTGTGTGTGTGTGTGTGTGTGTGTGTGTGTGATGTTTCTTTATACATTCCCTTGGACATTTAGGTTGATTCTGCATTTAAGCTGTGGTCAATAATACACTTGGCAAATTTTCTATAATATGTACACATAATGTTTTTAATAAAAATGTTCTTTTTAAAAAAGGAGTGAAATAATTGTCCTAATATTTGATGTTCCAAGGGCTGAGATTTGGGTACAACCAGAGCCACTTAGGAGAGAGCGTAAACCTGAAAAGGTGATGCTCTTTCTTGGCCCTACTCCCCTATCTCCTGTTGTTGCCCTAGAGTTTTACAAGGAGAGAAACGGGAAGTTTTGTTGTTCAGCAATAGGTATCTTCATGGCTATACTGGCTGCTAAAATACTGCAATGCCCTATTCTAACTCATTCATTATCCTCTATGCCTCCCCCTTATTATTCTCCCTCATTTTAACAGATAGAGCAAACTGAGAGAGAGAGAGAGAGAGAGAGAGAGAGAGAGAGAGAGAGAGAGAGATGTAGAATATTGGAGAAATGCCCCCACATCTTCCCAGATGCCTAAGTACCTTCCATACCACAGATGCTTGTGCCAATAGTGTCAGCCCCCTTCTCCTTACCTCAGAACTTAGCACTTGATGTTGGGAGGGGAAGGGTTTCAAATTTCATACCTGTTTTCCCCGCTGTCCAGCTGGCCCCACTGGCCCTGGAACGCCAAGTTCTCCACGTTCTCCCTAGTCAATGAGACAAGAAGAGCTTCAGATTAGTACAATCAAACCTAGCTCCCACCAAAGGATGTTCTGTCCTGGATGTGGGGACTCAAGGCTTCCAGTGAGGAGGGGGTCAGTGCTCAGTAGGGGGACAGGTACAAGTAATGATCTTCCCAAAGGAAAGCAAAAAAAATATCAAGCACAGACCAGAGCTCGACTCAAGTTACTGCTTTCCCAATGTTCATGAAAGAACTGAAGGAGAAGCAAAGAGTAGAAAAATGAAATCCAGGAAAAGTTTATTTGTTTGCTGAGGCATTTGCTCATCCAACAATTGCTTAATGTCCTGGAAAATAAACCACTGAACATGATAAATATGGTCCTGCCCTCACCAAGAGCAGGTTGTCTAGTTGAAAAGAGAATTGGGCTCTTAGTGGTTAAGCACTTCTGGGTTCAATACCTGGTGCCAAAAAAAAAAAAAATGGAATACAAATCACAAGTTCTAGCATGTAGGTGGGCTATCAGGAAGAGGAACTCTTATATGCTGTTGGTAGAAATGTAATTTAGCACAACCACTATGGAAATCAAAAGACTGGGAATGAAACGAGCATATGACCCCTTGGTATTTATCCAAAAAAAAATTAAAATGAGCATCCTATAGTGATACATGCATACCCAATGTTTATATCAGGACAACTCACAATAGCCAAGTTATGGAACCAGTCTAGGTGTCTGTCAATGGATGGATAAAGAAAATGTGGTATATATACACACAATGGAGTTTCATTCTGTCATAAAGAATGAAATTCTGTCATTTTCAGAAAAATGGATGAAATTGGAGCGCATCATGTTGAACTAAAATAAGCCAGACTCAGAAAGTAAAGGGTCAGAAGCTAGATAGAAAAAAAAAAACAAACAAACAAAGGGACCTCATAAAAATAGAAGGGAGACCAATAGGGTAGAGAAAGGGGATTGGGAGAGGGAGGAAAGAAAAAAGCGAGAGGACATACTGGGGAAATGAAATTAATCAAATTATATTATGTGAAAGCATGAATATGTCACAATGAGTCCCACTTTTATGTATAATTATGATGCACTAATAAAATTTTTTAAGAGCTTGAGGTGCTACGGAAGCAGAGAGAGGGGGAGTCCACACCTGATTTGTGAGCCTGGGGAGGCTACCTAAGGGAACGAAACAGGGAAGTTAATCCCTAAGAATGTTGTGTGAGCTGGAGGAAGGTAAAAAGAAGGTGGAGAGAGGCCAGGACAGTCTCACCAGAGAAAGATGAGCAACAGCCTTCAACTAAACAGGGTAAATAGCAAGGGGTCTCGTAAGCTGCTCCCTCACCCCCTGAAGCTTTATTGAGGTATAATTGACAAAACTGTGTAGGTTTAAGGTATATAATATGATGCTATGATACATACACATATTATGAAATTATGACCCACATCACATTAGTTAACACATCTACTGCCTCAATTTATTACTGAGGTAGGATAGAGGAGATCAGGAAATTAGGTAGAAAGGAGACATAAAGAAAGAACAAGGAAATACAATTTTAATTTAAAGTACCACAAGCTATTCCAGGCTTTTTACTCCCAAATATCTGGGAAATCTTAAAGGTTCTAAGTTCACTCACCTGTGATAATTACTTTTCATGCTGTTAATTTGTGCACCAATAAATAGAGTAAGTTAATAGAGGATATTTTAAGAAACCAATAACATTGGGGGCCTGACAACATTATCTACCCATCCGATAATAGAGACCACACCAACCTAAGGATCCTGCAAAAATCATCCTCACATACCTTCCCACACCCACACCTCACCAAGTTTCCTTTAAAAGAAGCACCAGAAAACCCCAAAAGCATCATCTCTTGCTCTCAAGATGGTCTACATTCTCCTTTGAGTGTCTACTATTGCTTTCCTAAATAAATCTCTGCACCTTTGCCCACAGATGCTGAAATTCTTTCCTTCACAGTCAAGCATCCCTCTAGTCCTGAGTTGAGTTCCCCTCTTCCAGTGACATTACCACTCTTTCTTTTTTACCACTCTTTCTTAAATGTGAGAACATTGAAGATCTATTCTCTTAGCAAAATTTCAGTTATACAATACAGTACCATGAACTATAAGCCAAAATGCTTATTTCAGCTCCCCAGGACTTATTTATCTTATTACTACCTTAAGCTTTGAAGATTTTCCCAAGGGTCATGGGGAAGAGAACTCTGGCAACATAGTTTGCTGGGCTCAGTGTAAAAGGAAAACAGACCCTTTGCTCAGAAATTAAGCATTTCCAGGATTGAGTACAGCCTTAAATCAAGCAGGAGCCCATCTCAGGCCCTGTATAACTACACAGACCCAGGCCCCTGAAGGTGACCCAGTGAGGGACCTGATGGATGGTTTTAAGCAGGGTAGTGAGATTCTGATGAGGCAAATAACTTTCTCTGACCATCTCCAACAGAGCCACCTGGCATGGTAGATTGAATTTAGAGGACAACCTACAGGAACAGACTTGAGTTCTGATGTCCCCCACCCCACCTGACTCAGCCACCAAGCACGTTCTGCTTTCAAGAAATTATGGAGTTGAGAAGAGTTCTCAGCTTTGTTTCAAGATGGGCAAGATCACTCTCTCTCCTAGTAAAGGGAGAGGTGAGCAGTTGTAAAGAAAAGAACAGATTAGCAGATGCTGGTGGTGCTTGGATTCATCACATGGGAAATGAACATAAAATCAGAGAAAGGAGGCATGTACTTTTGCTCTTAGCGCTTGAAAACCATAAGAAACAACATTTACCTTTCTCCCCATAAGTCCAGGTCGTCCAATGCTCCCTTTAGATCCCACTAGCCCAGAAGAACCCTGAAAAGAAAAGGGGAGAGATGCAAAAGTTAAGACCACAGCCATTCTTAGAAAACCCATTAGAAGTGTTTCACTTTTCTTCATGTCATTCCCAGCAGCCCCTTGATGCCTCCTTAACAAGAGGTGTAGCCACCCAGGAGAGGAAGGCATCTGGGCTGAACAGATGACTCAAGGCCCAATCCTACTTAGAGGACCACAGGTCTGCATCTGCTGGGTCATCACTAGTCCATATGAGGTCTTAGAGAGAAAGAGAAAGTCACTACTGACTCAACAAACATTATTTCCAAACATGGGAGATGCTACAATGCACTGATTTTATCAGAACAGGCCACTTTGCTGCTGCCTGTATGCATGTCCCTGTGTGCACACCCACAATGGCATGCAGGATATATTGCAGTATATATATATATATATTTGCCCATTCCAATCTAAAAATGGGCAAAAGGGTCTTTCACACACCCTGCAGGAAGATGACTGAGCAAATACCGGCATCCCTTATCCTCTGAACTCTTGCTGTCTGAGCTTAAGAACTGGACAGATTCCGATAATGTCTCACACACACTCCTCACTATCTAAGCTCTTGTTACTCAGGAAACAAGCAGATTCAGTGGGTAACTTTAAGAGCTGGATTTAGGAATCAGAGAGATTGGAGCAGCAAGGAATCACTCGCATTCAAGTTTAAATATCTAAGCTCAAAGGAGACATGTGCATGGCACAGATGATTTTTAGAAGTTAGAGAAAGTAGAAAAATATAGTAGAATAATGCATCCGGTTTGGGAGGAAATGTTCATGGTTCAGCATATTTATATTCTGCCAATGCTTTCTTTGGGTGGCAGGGTGTTACCAGGAATTGTACTCAGGAGCACTTGACCACTGAGCCTCATCCCTTGCCCTATTTTGTATTTTATTTAGAGACAGAGTCTCACTGAGTTGCTTAGTGCCTCACTTTTGTTGAGGCTGGCTTTGAACTCACGATCCTCCTGCCTCAGTCTCCCAAGCTGCTGGGACTACAGGCATGGTTACCACACCCGGCCTGCAGAATGCTTTCTTTAGGCTGATGAAGTGGGTCTGTACTGAGTTAAACCTCATGAAGGAAAAAGAGGCATGACTTAGATGTAAGTAACCTGAGCTGCACTAAAAATCTGACCCACAGTAATGCAAAAGTGAAATAATCCGTATGTAGATAATTTTAAAATAAACAATATATGAAGATGTTTTGCAGTAAGAGGAAAAGGTTGGAGCCATTGATCATAATGTCTCAGTCACTCACCTGAGGTCCTTTGTGCCCCTGGCTTCCTTTTTCTCCTTTCCTGCCTGGATTTCCACTTGACCCCTTTTGTGGTGACAAAAGAAATACAAGGCAATGATGTCAATAAAACTCTCTTTTTAAAAAATATTATTTTTAGTTGTAGATGGGCACAATACCTTTATTTTATTTATTTATTTTTACGTAGTGCTGAGGATCAAACCCAGAAACTCACATGCGTTAGGAAAGCACTTTACCACTGAGCTACAACTCCAGCCCCAAAGCTCACTTTCTTGGTGAGTGCTTTTGAAGCACCCCCCACAGAGGAAAAGCAATGATCCAACCCCTCAAGAAGGCTTCTAACTATGAGATTAAGCCTGTATTAGGAGAGTCACGGAGGACAGGCCCAGACTCAGTGATACAGATCTTATTATAGAATTCCTTCCCTGAGCATAAGACCCTCATCCTTCTCCTGCAGGGAGAAATAAAAATAAACCAAAGAGGAGAAAGAAAACCCATATAAAAAGAAAGACACAAACAACAAATAGGTTCCTCTGATGGTTCCCTGGGCCTACATGCTTAACAATGTGTGAAATAGAGAGCAAAGTAGTTTGAAGTTAGCACTAAGACACATTTTAGCAGCAAACTCCTGTCAGAGGAATCAAAGTATATTTTTCTGACCTATTTGCCATCAGATGCATGGTTCTCATATAGTTCTCTCACATAGAAAAAGAAAACCAAAAATAATGTTCCTCATTATCAAAATTACCAGCTGGAAGCAGTCCCCGGCTGCCCAGGAGCCACTGGGTGGAGTTGCAGGTAATTGTCACACAACTCCTGCACCCTAAAGCTTATGAATGGGTCTAGACTGATTCTGTTATCACTCAATCCAGAACCTGCTGGCTCGTGGCTTGTTTCAGGGACTCCAGAAACACTCAAGAGAATACCAAATTCTAGGTTGGTACTAACAATCGGGAACTTCCTAGAAGAAAAATGAGACCTTAGAATAGGAACATCCACCCAGATCTGTCCAAGCTTAAAGGGGGCCCCATACAAGGTGGACTCCATAAGGTGACTAAATACCCATGTGTTACAAAGCCATACTCTAGGGATGACCACGGCTTCTTTCTGGCATGGAAGACAGCAAAACAGTTGCTCTAATTTTTAACGCCCTTATTACTAATGATAAGACCATGAAGAAATGTAAATGGCTCCCATAAAGCTCAGCCATAATCTAGAAGTGATGTTCCCTGTGTATTTAGCTTCAGGTACTCTGAATAACAGTTTCAGACTTCTAACTAACTTTCCTTTATTGGAGTCTATATGCAGGATTTCAATTATAGAAAACCAATTGATTGATATCAATATTAATTACCAATATAATATTAAGGTATCCAGCATTCATTATTACAAACACCCCGACATGATACCAGGTGAACACACCTTTCTTCTTATAAAAAGCTTAGTTGTGAACTGCAAATGTTGAAGTAGGTTCGGTGGTCCCAAATCCCAAAATCACTGCCCAGGATGAGAAATAATTAATATGGTGGGGGTACAGAGTAAAAATTTCTCAATTACTTATTTTCACAGAGCTATCCAGTTCTTCCCATCAGAATAACCACATTAATGGAATATTCCAACATACCTGTGAACCTTGTAATCCATCAGCTCCCTGAATACCTTGAGGTCCAGGATTTCCTGGTTCTCCCTGTTGGACAAGAGTTTCCAGCATTAAGATTTTCTCCACATGAGTTTCCATATTGATTTTCTCTTTATGGTATGTAGGACATAGGTAGGACATAGGTACTATATTATTTGACTAGTGGCTTACCCCCTACTTTGCCTAGGATTTTGTTCTTCCAGATTGCCCAAGGAATGAACCCAAACTTCTTTCTTATTTTTATAAAGAATTTCACTCTCATGTACATTAATTCCCAAATGCACATGCAAATCAGTCAAATTCACAGCACTTGGAATTGTGTGAGAATTCTTATCCGCAAGGCATCTGTGAAGGTTTTGCCCTTGATCAGGCCTATCCTGTTTTTTGGAAGTTGAATTATTGGTTGTGTTTCCCACTTGTTGGTGGGGATCACATCCAGTGCTGGGCACTTCCCACAGCACCGTTGTCAAATATTCATTTATCCCAGCACCATCTGCATAGGGAGAAATGTTCTTGGTCCCCTCTACCATAGAAGACAGGAAATAAAGGGTACTTACCGGAGCACCTGGGGATCCCCTTCGGCCTTCCAGTCCCTGGAACAGACCAGACGAATTGTCAGTGTGTCTGGATGGAGGGGCTTCTATGGGCAACCAGTCTCTCTCACTCCCTGATGGACATAAGTAGTGAACAGCTCACAAAAAGGACTTCCCTGAGGCACTTTCCACACACAAGATTTCACACTGGGTGCTTCATTACAGATCAACATTTGGGGGATTGATTGCAAACTAATCTAAATGTCATCACAGATCAGCCGCCAGTCTGAGGACCTCTGACCTTAATATTATGTTGGTAATTAATACTCAGGAGGCTGTTTGAAGAATCAAATCACCCCCAAAGAAATTATCTTCTAATACTGCCTCTCAGGAAAACCCACAAAGCACTCTATATGAATTCCCCACAGAGAACAAGAATGTCATATCTGTCTCTCTGCCTTGGGCTTCTAAATATACCTCAGCAAAGAGTGAAGCTTCTGGACATAGGGATTTCCTATGGGCCCCTAAAGTTTGCCTCTATGGGATTCTACAGAAAGAAAGTGGCTGACAGCATCCCCTGCACTCTGTGATGGTCCAGATGTTACCACCAGGTTCACCAGAGAATAGCCAGGCTGATCCCTCAAGCCCCACCTGTCTGCTCCTTACCAGAGTAGCCACCTAGGGGCATCACTTCCCCTTCCCAGAGGTGACCAAGCCAGATGATTTAGGTCCCAGACCCCTATTTCTTTTCCCTTAAAATACAATAAAAATCTGCCCACTCACACCACCACAATCCCCACACCTTTAAGAGAACTGTGGAACCTTCTCGACCTCCCATTCACTTTGTGCTAAGATAAACTTATGATTCCTTTAGGTACAAGACAAATACTTAAAACAACTCTATTAATTCATTTGTGGCATGGAAATTATTTCAATACTGCCATTTCCTTTCGACTGCCCACTACCTGAAGTTTCTTAGAATAAACACCCTGCCCAAATACCATCTCCACCAGTCTGACAGATGGCTAGAATTTTTCCATTAAGGTTCTGCCCATTGATTCAAGGTACTCTCCTTTTAAAATGCAAATGCACTTTAGGAGAAGTTGCCCAGGGTAACTTATTGGCTGTTTGTAGCTGGATGTGACTAGAGATAGAGGCTACTCTTTCTATGATTTCTCAATTCTGTCTCCATTAAAAAGCAATGACAAAATAATGTTTGTTGCATGTAACAGTGAGTACTGCCCACCACTATCCTGAGTCAGAGACACAGCCCTAGAAGTCAGGTAGTCTTGAGCTGAGCTCTACTCTTTAAGCCTGTGTGACACAAGACACCTACACAATGAACCTCACCCCGGGTGGCCGGGGTGGCCTGGGGCCCCAGTCTCTAAAGTAAGACATCTGAGTGCAAATTCCAGTTCTGCCACTTATTAGCTGTTGTAACTTTGGGCAAATTGCCTAAAGCTCCTTGATGTTCTCATCTGTAATATGGATATAACCATAGTTATCTGCCTCATGGACATAGTATCAGGCTTAAGCAAATTAACATTTGAAATTGATGGACCTGGTACAAAACACAGGATAAATATAAATATTTGTAAGGATTCTTCCTGTGTGGCAGGCAAAAGGTAACAGGACTGGAATACACATTCAAGTGTATTTTTTTTCTTTTTTTTTAAGTGTATGTTCCAGTGAGCTGATCCATAGTTGTAGTGACAGCTGACGCTACATTTAATCTATACAAGTTGAAATTCTGTCATGCAGGAGGTAACGTCTGGAGTCTAGTTGTGTAGTTCAGAATCTGACATCGCTTAAGGGGCTCTGACTCTAGTGCAGAATTCTGTCCTTCGTTGGAAAGGTGGTGAAGAGGGTCAAAAAGCTTCATGTGTTTCTAAGTCAACACTGCATTATTTAATTCTAAAGAAAAGAAGTCATAAGGGAGCCAATCAGCAGGAAAGTTGGGTAAAAGAGGAGGAGGGGACTGAGAACCTCCAGTCCTTAGAGTGACTTAAAAGTCATTGACTAGCCTATCCAAGGATGACCCCTACCCTACCCCGGCACCTCTTTTTTAAAAGTGCCTGATTCATGTATCAGTTGTAAAGCTCCTTCAAACTGAAAGTATTTTCTCTTAAGCCAATAACAAATATTTATCTTTAAAATCTTAACCTAAAAAATAATAATAATCTAAACAATAAATGGTTTAAGGAAATGAGCAGACACTTCACAGAAGAAGATATACAAGTGATCAACAAATTTATGAAAAATGTTCAACATCACTAGCAATTAGAGAAATGCAATCAACTACTCTAAGATTTCCTCTTACTCCAGTCAGAATGGCAATTATCAAAAAATCAAGCATCAATAAGTGCTGGCAAGGATGTGGGGGAAAAGGTACACTGATTCATTGCTGGTGGGACTGCAAAATGGTACAACCATTTTGGAAAGCAGTATAGAGACACCTTAAAAAACTTGGAATGGAACCACCATTTGACCCAGCTATCCCATTTCTAGGGTTATACCCAAAGGACTTAAAAGCAGCATGCTACAGCGATGCAGCCACCTCAGTGTTTATAGCAGCTTAATTCACAATAGCTAAACTATGGAATCAGCCTGGATGCCCCTCAGTAGATGAATGGATAAAGAAACTGGGGTATATGTTCACAATAGAATATTACTCAGTCTTAAAGAAGAAAGAAATCATGGCATCTACAGGTAAATGGACAGAGTTGGAGAATATCATGCTAAGTGGAAGTAAGCCAACCCCAAAAAACCAAAGGCCGAATGGTTTCTCTGATAAGTGGATGTTGACCCAAGAGGGGCAGAACAGAGGAACTTTAGATTGAGCAGAGGGGAGTGAGGGCAAGGCAGGGAGTGTGTAGGGGGAGATGGTGGAATGAGATGGACATTATTACCCCTATGCATAGGTGTGATTGCACAAATGCTGTGACCCTACATCATGTACAACAATACAAATGAAAATTGTGCTCTATTTGTGTAGAATTTTAAAAAAAAATTTTTTTAAAGAGAGAGGTGAGAGAGAGAGAGACACAGACAGAGAGAATTTTTTATATTTATTTTTTAGTTTTTGGCAGACACAACATCTTTGTTTGTATGTGGTGCTGAGGATCGAACCCGGGCCGCACGCATGCCAGGTGAGCGCGCTACCACTTGAGCCACATGCCCAGCCCAAAAAAAAAAAAAAAAAAATTTAATTTATAACATTTATCTGATCTTGCTTCTTTACTGCTTCCTCTTATTAGATTTGAATTCTCTTATATGGAAAAAAGGGCAAAGTCCCAAAGAATGTCCCCAGAAGCACTGGGAAGCCTCAGTCATTGGATTTCACATCCTTTCCCTTCCTCAACATGATTCAAGATCAACAAAAGAGGGGCTGGGGCTGTAGTTCAGTGGTAGAGCACTTGCCTAGCACATGTGAGGCACTGGGTTTGATCCTCAGCACCACAGAGAAATAAATAATTAAACATTTTTTTTAAAATGATCAACAAAGGCAAGAGGCGGCAGAAAACTATCTCCACTACGTATCCTAGAAAGACGGGCAAGCAAGCAGCAGCCCACCTAAAAGATGAAAAAATTCCAAATTTATAATAGAAAAGAAAGCCAAATATGTTCAGTTCCCTCTTGCACAAGACTCTGCCAAAACCAAGAACTTTGCCCATTATTCTCTTTTCATGATGTCCATACTGAGCACGAGACAGAGGAGTTTCTGACATTACAAATATCGTCCCTAACTTTAGCAATTCACAGCGGGAAAGGTGATTTCTTGGTTGTTCTTTTCAAATATCAGGAAATCTAACGGCCCTGTTTTTGCTGTGATATGCTTGATATCATGTGAATGCTATCAAGTTACCCTAGGACATTAAGGTGGCCCCAGAGTTGACCCTAATCACCAGTGTTTTGGTCCATTCAAGAAGAATTTATTTGTGATTCCTCTTTTCCATTGGCAACATGTAAAGAGAAAGTATGTAATCTCCCAAATTCACACTATTCTGACATAGCTCACAGATGCTCAGATGCTAGGGGAGGGCATTCATGCTCAAGTGATCAACTCTCTTCAAAGATATTCAAAAGCATCTGGAAGGTGGAAAGGGAAAGGTGGACTCTATCACATGGTTTCTCACCTGGGGAGATTTTTGACTCCCATTCCCACCCCCCCACAATATCTCCACAGACATAATATCTGAAGTAATTTCTGGATGTCACAAAAGGGAGGAGTTTGGGGTGGTGCTACTGACATGCAATGGGTAGAGATCAGAAATGTTGCAAAACACCCCCAATGTCTAGGGCCCCCACAAAGCATTGTCTGGCCCCAAATGTCAACAGTGCCAAGAGTTAGAACCCCTGCAAATGTATGGTCCCTGGAATCAGATGACTCTGTAGCAACAAATAACTTGAAAGCCTCTATGGAACTTCCAAAGGATAGGAGGGAAAATAAGTGTCTGCAGAAACACTTACCCGGCTTCCTCTGGAACTAGGACTTCCTTGTGCCCCCTTCTGCCCAGTTGTACCCTAAAAATACAATAATTTCCCCAAGATCATAAGGCAAAAGATTCTGAGTATTTAGAAGTATCAGCAATAATCATCAAATATTATTAAAACAGCAAAATGAGAATGTCATGCTAGAATCATTCTTTATATTAATGCTGCTGGTTAGATAGTCATTAAGGAAGAAAAAGGTACAGGAACATACCCTGCTACTCCAAGTTTTCCCAAGTGACAACACTTGCCAGAAACTTAATAATTTTCCCATAAAAATGTAACCTGCCATGAACATGACTTATTTTAACAAAATAAGGCCCCTTTAAACATAGATATGTGTGTTCAATTACAGAAGGGTTATGCATTTTACTAATTTTGCTTAGCTCAATAATGAAATTAATCAACTCATATATGTAAAATAGATCCAATTACTTGTCTTCCTTGTTCTCCTTTGGAGCCCTTTCTTCCTTTGATGTTACTGTTTCGGCCTGGATTACCCTAGAAGAAGATTTTAAAAGTAATTTAGAATCCAAAAATATCAGCTTCCTCACCCAAAATGGTATGATGTAAAACTACTAAGGTTAAGGGATGAGAAGTGTGAGAAAATTCTCCAATTTGAAACTCAGGATTTTTTTTAAAGTATGCAAACAACATTTCCCCAGTTTGAAGGAAACGTAGTGATAAATGAAGAATCATAAGAGTCCTTACTCTATAGTGATTTCCCCTGAAATGGCAGCCTCACTGATGCCCTGGTCCAAACATTCTTAGACCATTCCCTCAAACGCATATTAAGATTCTCCTGTAATGGAATCTACAAATAGGGAGACTACAGGTCAGCAAGATTAGTAGTCCAACACACAACACTATGGAAACGTCTCTCCAAAGGAAACTGAAAGTCTTGACATATCAAAAGGATTCCTAAGATAGAAGTTTAGTTTCCAGTTCTGAACCTTTCAAATAATCAGGCCAGATCAGTCAAGGATGAATTTTTCCCAAAGAAGCCTCAGTCAACACCTACCACCCCACTCCTAAGACAAGCATTTGCCTATAGGTTAGCAGGAGACACAAAGGGAAAAGAGATGGAACTGGGGAGGAATCGGACAATTCAGAAGCCACTGGACTTTAGGAACTTACAGGATCCCCTGGGAAGCCCTTCTCTCCATCTCCCCCAGGGGGACCTCTGGAACCTGGACTGCCCTGAAAAATAAAATAAAATAAAACCAGCTTCTGTGTTAGCTTGTAGGAGACCTTTATAATGATGTTAAATGTTAAGCAGTGTGTGGTGTGGTGGGGAGGGTGATCCGCCATATAAAACATTCCATGTTCTTCTATCTCAGCCAGGTTCCTGCAGGCTTCTCAAGTTCATTTTTAAGCCTATGGTCAGAATACTTGTTGTGAAAAGCATCTAGAGGACTAGCATAGGACTAAAGACTCTCTGCAGTGTAGGAAATGTTCTGTATCTGCACTGTTCATTATGGTAGCCACTATTGAACACCTGAAAAGTGGCAAGTGGAATTTTTAATTTTATTTTTTTTTTTTTATTTATTTTTTAATTTTCGGCCCACACAACATCTTTGTTTGTATGTGGTGCTGAGGATCGAACCCCGGCCGCACGCATGCCAGGCGAGCGCTCTACCGCTTGAGCCACATCCCCAGCCCCGAAATTTTTAATTTTAATTAATTTAAATTTAATCCCATGTGGCTGGTGGCTACTATACTGGACATCTTGTCCATCTAGCAACTTCTGACATCTATATTCAAATTTCCCGCTGAAAACTTCCATAAGGATTTTCCATTTTCACCTGAAACTAATTGTTCCCAACTAAACTTGCCCAAGCCAGGATCCTTGCAGGCATTTAAACCAACTCCCCATTTCCTGCTCCTCTGGTCACCTTGACCTGGATATCTTATTTCTCAGAGCCAGAACTAGGGTAAGCCAAGAGAGGCTCCTAGGGTACAAAATTTAGAGGGGAACTCCCTCTGCCTAACCCTGACAGTGAGTGCCTCCTTTCCCCTCCAGGGTGCCCTGCTTGCTGCACCCCAGCCTGCGCCCTGCTATGTTCTTACTGCCCTGTAGACAGACTTTCTTACTGATATTGCTTCACTTGAAGGCTCTGTCCCTGCTCATCTCCATTACTACAGAGCCACCTCTCATCCCTCCTTGCATCCAAGTCATCTCCAACACAACTTCTACACTACTGTCAAGTAATATTTCTAAAATGCAAATTTAATCATGATACTTCTGCTCAAAATCTTTCAGTGGCTCATCATTGCCTAATGGATAAAAGCCAAACTCCTCCACGTGGCTCAGCGGTGCCATCCTGATCTCTTCCTGCCACCTCCTGAACCTTGTCTCCTGCCTATGCTCTAATGCTCCCTCCGCCAAAAAAGACAACATGCAGCGCCCCCAAGCCACATGTCTTTGCCCATGCTGTTCCTTCACCGAGAGAGCTTTTCCTCCACATCTTGGCCTTGCTAATCGCTGTTCATCTTCACCTCCAGGAACCTTTCCTCCAAGAAGACTCCTGGATATCCCCCACCCTGAGGCAGAGTTAGGTGTCCTTCTCTGGACTCTTACACAGCTGCCTACAATGTGGCCCCAGTCACATCCTAATGATATATCTGTCTCCCCGATACACTGTGGGATCCTTGAGGACAAGGACTGTGTGGTTCACCTCTGATTTTTTAGCACATAACTCAGTGTCTGGCATATGACAGGTGCTCAAAACTATTTGATAAATAAATGGATCAGAACATAAAAATAATTTTAAATTCATTTCAACATTAATGGATGTTGAAATGAATTTAAAATTTAAAAAAAAAAAATGTTCCACTGTGATTTGCTCTACCAAGGCCAGCAAAATAACTTTCTCTTGCTTTTTTTTTTTTCCCTCTCTGAGGCCATAAAGAGAACACAGATGCTATCGATGGACAAAAGCATTCATCTTCAGACCTCTGAAAAACATGCCCATAGAAGGACCTAACATGCTTTGAATTCTTCTAGGTGAAAACTCTTTAAAATCACATAGTTACACACTTACCCCAAACAAAAATACAGCATCTATTCCTAGGTAATAGGCTTTCATTCTGCTGTCGAGTCAGCTGTCAATATTATCCCAAAAGTGAGTGACACACCACAATTAGGACTCTCTCTGTCACCAAACGCTCCTTCTTTGATGTACACAAAAGTGTTACCTGAGATCCTGGATCACCCTTTTCTCCTTTTCCTCCAGGAAGCCCATGAAAGCCCTAAAAGAAGAAAAACAAAATTCCTATTTTTAAAAATGTATCAACCTCATGATGGTGCTATGATAATTTGAAGAAAAATGGCTTACCTCTTCCCCATCAAGCCCATCAATCCCATCTTCTCCATGTTCTCCCTGAGAGACAAGGATGAACAGCAGTCAGGTAAGGGGGGGGGGGTCTCTGCCATGCACTTATTGGGAAACTCATCCCTTTAGGAAATCAAACTTGACTGAGAAGAAATTATGATACCTTATATCCAGAAAATCCTTTGGCTCCCTGCAAAAGAATAAATATCTGTCACTAATGTATCTAGGACAACGTGTGGATTTATAGACTGTAGCAGGAAGGGGCTGCCTTGCTAAGGAGAGAGACTGTGTAGCTCTTTAGTCACTCTGGCTATATATCTGCAAAGGGGTTATAGATGGAATTTAACTAATGCTCAAGACTCCTTGAGATTATTAAGTATAGAATTATAATCTGCTAACAAGGAAACCAATTGATGTAACTGGAGAAAGAGAAAAGGAAGGGAAGATAGAAAATGAGGGAGTGTAGGAATGCAGGAGAGAGGAAGAGGGTGTTACAGGGAAGTGAAAATAGCATTTCCAGCAGAACTTTACCTTTTGACCCCGTATCCCCGGACATCCTGCAATTCCTCTGTCTCCTCGGGGTCCAGTGTCTCCTCGTCTTCCCTAAGAAAAGGAATCCGAACAGATATTCAAAGTGACACTTTTAATAGAAGCTGCTAGCAATTTGCTTTCAGAGTGTCGAGCCAGAGTCAACGAGCATGCCAAGTTTTAGGCAAAGCAATTCCTCCTGCAACTTGTTCATTTAAATCTATCCTTTTCCCCCTCGATTCACTTTTTTTCCCTGTCAGTCTTCAGAGCTTCCTAGCAGATCCAAGGTCACAAATAGGCGCAGAATGAGCTCAGCCACTTCACTCCCTCATCAGACAGTGCAGCCAAAGGTTTGGAAGTAACTTCACTTTCTAGCCACATTCCTAGGACTCCAGTAAGATGCTGGCCCTGACCTCTTGCCTAGTTCCCTAATGCTGTACTGGGAGAGTCAACACGGCTGACACAGAGAAGCAAGTCCAGGAGACCAGAACTGAGCGGAAACTGTGCACAGAAAGTGACACTATGGCAAGGATGAGAGCACAGAGGCAGAAGAGCCAGTCCTGGTGGGCAGAGTCATCAGGTTAAAGATGCCCAAAGTCAGACCTGTCAAAAGGGAAAGCGCTCTCAAAGATGTGCATGTCCACCACTAACCCTGCTTCTCCCAAGAAATATTGAAATATGATAAATGCCAGAGTAAAATAAATTTCAAGAGAAGGACAACTGCATGCTCTTTGAGGGCAAGCCCCCTGCCCCCAGCCCTTTCACTTTGTGTCTCTTATGGCTGGCTCGGGTCTGGGTGCACAACAGGTACTCTTAGTTTGCAACAGAAGAATAATTGTTTAGCTATGAACTAATTCTTCCCTTCCTGATAAGATAGGTGACGAGCGATTTTCCTTTTCCCTGCTTTGCTTTCTTTATTCTGAGGATTATTCCCTGTAAAAGCCCCCAAGTCTTGCTCACGGCCACAGGGTGCTGAGAGCTCCCTAAGTCTTATAACTTCCCATTGCCTGGGCTTTAAGCCAGCTTTGGGCTCTCAGCCAGGCAAGTGGGTCACACTATTTCCCATACTCAAAGTGCTCCCGAGTGGCTTGGTGATCTCTAAGAGCCCTTTGGGTATAAGGTGAGAGACGAGAGTACTCCCCTTGATGGCTATTTTGTAAGGTATGGGTCAGCATTAGAGTCCTAGAGGAATTTATACATGTTTAAAATGAGAACAAGGCTCAAGAAGTTAAGTATCTTGTTCAAAGTTTCACAGCTAGGTCTCATTCCAGAGTCTGACCTTTTAAACATTATAAACTTGCTGCCCAGACGAGGAGCTGGCCTTGATTCTAAAGGGATGGAGATCTAATCACAATGCTTTCGGAACTTTCCCTATCCCAAATGGAGCCATCCAAGGGCTCTTGGTTCCTCCAAATTCCACTCATAATTTGGGTTAGGAACAAAGTGAGAGTTCTGGTTGTACTGTTCAATACTGAGGTTCACAGACCTCTATAACATTTAATCATGAAGCCACACCTTGCCTGGCCCACTTCCTTTTCTTGGAGGGACATATGCTCCAGCTCTGGCTGAAGGCCACATACTAGTAAGCACTAGATTTCAGGTCTAAAGAGAACTCTGCAGCAGATAACCTGCTGCATCCTGCTTAGGGTAGAGAGGAAGAAGCCCAGCTTCCGACCACTGATTAAAAAGCATGCCAACCTACGTGTCTGTGAACCCGTTCCCTCTCTGTCCCCAATTTTAGATTTAGGAAAACAAGCCTTTCCCAAAAAATGCAATTAAAAATTTAAATAAAACCCCAATATACCCTTCTGTATGAACATAAAGCTTTTCATGGAAAAGAAGATATGTGCAGGTGGCAGGAGGAGAAGTCTCAAAAACTTACAGGGTCTCCATCTTCTCCCCTGTGTCCTCTGCTGCCTTTTAGACCTGAAAACCCCTGGGAGGAAAGAGAAAAGTAAAATTTAGACATTCCCCATGAATTCAAACTTGTGAAGTTCTTGGGCATTCTAAGCAAGCTCCTCCCTTCAACATGATTTGGGTTTGCAGATGTGGCTGCCAGGGTCTGGAGCTGGTTTCTGTCTTGCACTCATCTCTGAAGCCCCTTTGCAGACGGTGGACCCTCCTATTGCCAGCAGGAGGCTGACCCTTGGAAACCTCCTTGCCGATAGGGGTCAACAGGGCCACTCCCATGTCTGAGGGATTTGCAGGGAGTACATCTGTGACTGGCATAATTTTTTAGCAGGCAAATCAATAATATTTCCAAAGGGATCATATTATTTTCCCCTGCTTTTTTGAGAGCTCAGATTAGAACAAGCACTTCCAACACCATGGTTATAGATACTCACATTGCAGTGATCCCTCCCTCAGCCTCATAGATTATTTGTGGCAAAGATTCATTTGAAGTTTGGCTTCCCCACCTCAAATACAGATCCCCACCTTTTGCTCAGTCTACTAGGGAGGCTATGCTCCCCTATAATATAAATCTACTATTGACCCGAGAGAGGAGACCTTGCTAAACAAAACATCACAATAGAGTAGAAAGATTCCATATAAAGGATCTTCCCACAAGGATGGATAATGCATTAATCATGAGCAAATATTATCATTAATCTCTTTTTTTAAAAGTCCTTTTTATCGTGATGTCGAAAATACATTTGAAAATGCACATAAAATGAATAAAATATAAAAGTTCAACTTAATTATTATAAGATGAACTTTATTCAATAATTTTTAACAATTATCCTATGTAAAGAGTGTGCAGTTCATCATCAAGACTGAGAATTAGAACATTTCCAGTCTCAGGCCTAGTGCCCACTCCCATCACAATCTACTGGATTCTGCCACTCTCCACCCACTCCACCCCAGGGGTACACTCCTGGTGTGTTGGATATTTCCTTGCCTTTTTCAAATATTTCACCACTTAAATATTCATCCCTAGATATTATATTTAGTTTCTTCTGTTTTCAAACTTTTATAAATGATATCATACCATTTTTAATACAGACCATATGTATTCTTCTATGTTTTGCTTCTTTTGGTCATTACTAAGTTGGTAAAATTTAATCCATGTTCTTGTGTGTAGCTGTAGTTCATTCATTTGCACTGGGTGTTACAGAGTATTTCTTTGAAAATGCCATGATATATTTATATTCTGTTGTTGTGTCATTGATCTTTCATAATTTGTTGTTTTTAAAGGCCTATTAATCTACAATGCTCTGATTTTTTGCAGTTCAATTTTGTTCTGTTGCTGATAAAGCACAACTCTCTCCACTATTTTTAATACCTTTCGGGCTGTCAATAGCAAATACAAAAGTGTAAATCGCAGAACCAACAAGCAACATCACTAAGAATGTCTGAGAGAAGGGGGAACCATTCTTAGCAGCATTGTCAAAAATGAGTCCTTGAACTGGCTCCTACAAAGAAAAGTTACATGAAATGCCCAAAGCAATTACATTAGTATGAAGGGAAGGTCACGAATTCAACCACTCAGTCTCAGTCTCACCCACACCAAAGCAAGGGACACTGGAAATAAGAGTATCCCAACTGAATAGTACCTTAAAGCCTTGTAGTCCTCTGCTCCCATGAGGTCCCGGAACCCCTGGACATTTGCAAAATTCACAGCAGCAAGCCCTCTCTGCAATGTTTCCCTGGAAGGGAACAAATAAGCAGGTGTGCAACAATCATCAGGAATTTTGTTACCTAAGAATCATATTCACCCAAATCAATCCACCACCTACAAGCCTACCTCCTGCCTTTAAATAAGGGGTTTCAGAGAATAAGAGCTGCTTTTGAACTTAATACTGCAGAGAGGGCACCAGGCTAACAACTTCATTGGCAACATCCCCTCTCCAAAGGAAATGATCTCTATTATTGAACGGGCACAGAATACACAGATGACCACAGGCCAAGTTTGCCCAAGACTTTTGGCTCCTAGTTAACAATATCCTAAAACAGGAATTTCTACAGCATGAACTATTGGGAGCTTTTTAATTTGATTAGGGGTTGGTTGGTCCTCAATTCCCTACACATTCATTTAGTGAAATAACAAAGAATGAAATGATATGCAAACTATAAAGCCCGATGTTCTGGTCTTTCATACATTTTTATTGACTAAACACCATGCGCTACATTTACTGGGCCAAGCAAAAGTAGTCTTTTTGGAAACAGCAAATTTCAATTTAGTTCTCATGGCATTTAGAATAACTGGATTTTTCAACAACTCACCAGGTACTGTGAGAGCATGCTGCCCAGTTCCATCATTCCAATGGTCAAGTGAGTCCTATAATCAAATCCTTTTCCAAATTCAAAGCTGGAAAACTCATCATGAGCAGTTGCATTAAGGGACACCACCAGCAGACCATCAAGTCCTATTTGGTAAAAACAGCAGATATAAAATCAAAGAGTTGTACATGAAAACAGAATTTCCACTCAGTGACCATTATCCAAAAGGGGGGAAAATCATAAGAAGTAGCAGGACTTCCAACAGATGAAGAAGCCAACAGCAGATTTGCCTGCATTTCTGAATATACATCAGACTGTGGTCTCTGACTTTAGCAAGAAATGTCCCTGAGAAAAAGAATTCAAAAGAAACGATTTACAAATCTATTGACAAACACTAATGGAAAAAAACACTGTGATCGACATCTCACCACCAATTTAGATGCAACTCTTGGGCATTCAAAGGTGATTTTTTTTAAAGGGGCATTGTCCATCTGCAGAGGGTTTTTCTGAAATTTCCTGTATGTAAGTTAATGACAGTTCTCAAGTTATCTCCACTTCCAAGCACTCCTGGGAGCCCAGGCCCTGAGAGCGTGAGGAAGCCCAGGGTGATTCCAGTCTCAGCTGAACTTCTGATCACATACAGTTCATGCACTCATTCACTCACTTATTAAGGCATCCAATAGTTCATTTACTCTAACTGTTCTTAAGCAAATATTTATTTCTTAGAAGCCTGTTATGTACTAATCATTGAATCAAGGATGCAAGATGAGTAGGTCAGGAATACCCCTTCCGGTTGGAGTTCATGAACAAGGAGATGGACAAGAATCAGAGAGCTGTTCCAGAGCTGCCAGGGTGCTCTGAAAGCCTTGAAGGGAAGTTCTTTAGTCTTGGAGAGTCGTGGGAGGTTCTTGGAGAAACTGTTGCTTAGGCTATTCTAAAGGATGAATGGAAATTGGTCAAGAGAAAAGAACCAAAGATGGAAGATGGAGAGAACTGGAGAGGAAGGGGAGTTGGGCAGAGCTCTACATAAGATAAGGAGGAATGAAGCTGTAAAGTACCTTGGAGGAGGGGGAGGAAATGTTCTCTGTGTCTGGAGCCCGGAGTGTGAGGAATGAGTTAAAATT
>NW_026000240.1:32587336-32657963 GCF_001458135.2 Marmota marmota marmota
GGGCAGAGGCTGGCATCTGCAGAGTCTCAGGGCCATATTAAGGAAGTGTATACATATTCCAAGAACAGTGAGAAGGTGCTGAAGGGATCAAACAGAGAAGGTAACACACCCCAGAAATAAAGTCCCAAAATTCTGCAGCCTCTAGGGAGGTTGCCTGTGCCAACTGAGTCCCAGAAAATAGTTTGGGGCTCTACCAAGAATTCTCAAATGACGCTTCCCATTTGACAATGAGTGGCATCTCCACTTCACTGCATAGTCCTCTCAACTTCTGCACCTAGATTCCAGTTCCATCTAGAACCATGACATGGACACAATGTGTAGAGTAAGAAGTCTGAGCTGCTATCTTCCAGAAGGACAATCAGAAACAATAAGAGGTGTCTCAGGTCAGGCTTTCTAGAAGCAGAATCTGAGAGGAGTTAATCTGAGAGGCAAGCATGGTTAATAAGAGAGAAAAGAAGAAGGGGAAGGTGTAAGCAGGGATACATCTCAGCAAAGTCTTGCCGTTGGCCTGATTCATGAGGAACTCCAGAATATGAATTATACCGAAGTTGATTCATTTGAGGTTAGGGTGCTGGTCTTTTGTATCCCTATATCATTGATGGCCCCAGTTACCAAGATGGGGCATGGTATAATTCCTCCCTCACTCCCAATATGTCCATACACAATTCAGGTCAGTCAAGGACACGCTCTGGTAGGTCACACATGTAAGCACTTGGCCATAGCAATGTGCAGCATTTGGGGGAGGAGTACAGGGCTGATCAAGATCCTTTGGACAAGGACCCAACAGAATCTGCTGCAAATGGCCAGACATATCCCAAAATCTAGAGCACCCTAGTGAGGACAGAGACTTGCTCCGCATATTCATTGTTTAAATTTTCAACTCAATACCTGCTTCTCTGAGCCTGTCCGATTCGTTTTCAAGCATCATTGTGCTCTCTCCCTGGAGACCATCCGAAAAGATGAGCAACACCTAGAGAAAGAGGAAAGCAAAGAATGGGATGATGTGAAAGCTAGAGATATAACTGGGGAAGTGCTAAGAGCCACAGCCAAGTAATATGATGCATGGCATTTTTGGTTGAAAGGTGATGCCAGCAAGCCATTGAGATGATATGATTATGTTAAGATCTGCATTCATATGGATATTGGACTCCTGCTGTCTACCTCGGCCTGCTACGGGACTCCTGGAGAGTTCCCATTGGTTGGGGAAGTGCGGTAGGAGGGAATTCCGGAGGAGGGACTTCCTGTTGGGGGNCAATCTTCCCGGGAGCATACGGGGCATTGGCGGCAGTTTAAAAAATAAAGTTTGTTCCTGCTTGAGTGGCTCGTGATTTTGTGCCCAGCCAGACTGCGGCAGGGAAGGAATGGGAGATAGAATGAAACACACATACCTGACCCCGGGATGCAGATTTATCCCGAAACGTATCCCACAGCGACTGTAAGAACTGTGCATTCAGATGAGTTGGCCCCCTGACGGTGACTTGGCGTAAGCTGTCAAATATTGCTTTCTGGTAGATTTGGAATTCAGCAGGGGATTCTTGGTCACTGTTCACCTTAAAAGCCAGGCTCACCTGCGCCTCTGCACCTGCCCCACAGCTCACCCCCCTGATGGAGGTGATGTCCTCTATGATGTTTGGGAGGTATGATTCCAACCGGGGGTGGCTCTGGAACAAAGTCTGCCCCTGCAAGTGAGTGGAAATGTCGAACCCGACCACTATGTCCACAAAGCAGTCTGGAGATGAAAGGAAACAAGACTAGATTAATGAGTGGATAGAGATAACGAAGGGTAGGGAAAAGGAAATGCTCTCATGCCTCAGAGTTGGAATCTAGAGGCTCTCTCTTACCCAAAAAGTGTTCAAGAAGAAAGACACTCGTTGCTCTACTGATACATAACACAAGTGTCCCTCTCCTCTGTCCCCTTTCAAATATCACACATTCCTGTAGCTATTAGAAGTTCAAACACAGTGTAGTCTCATTCACAGTGGTTTTGGGGGGGTGTGTGCATTTTAATTCTTTAATGATAATATATTCTCATCCATGTAATCATAATATAATAAATATTTGAACCCTTCTAGAGATCTTAGTTTCCAGAGGTCACAAATGCAAATGGTTGCAAAGGCTAGGTGGATAATGCAGATGAGTCCAGTGAGAAGAACATGAGGACAATGATCTGGAGAGCAAGAACCCACCCCTGCATCTGCTCACTGTTCAGCTCCAGCTGAGAGTAGCCTCGTGGGAAATGGGGCCTATTCTTGTTTAATCTTCTGATTTTTCAAAGAGGAATCTGAAATCCACATTTTTTTAAATATAAAATTTCCACTTTGTTAATGCTGTAGATTAATTTAACAAGTTGGCACGTCTGGACAGAAGAAGCAAACTGCATGTGCAAGTGGCCATCTGGTCACCTCTGATCCTGTCTAGTTGCTCATTTTCCAGATGAGGGGACAGCGATTTATGGAGGTTATTGTTCCTGCCCTCAATTAGAATTCTGGCTTTCTGGCTCCAGGTCCAGGGCTCTTTCTACCTCTCTCATTTGTCTCCACTTGAGCACTTGAATGGGATGTAAAAGATCTGAGGCACTAGGAAAAAAAAAAATGACACATCTTTTGAAGGATGCTTCCATCACAACAAGCCTAGAAACAAATACTCCAAGGAATTCCTGCAAGTTGTGCAGATTTCACCAAATGTGGAATGTTTCCTGACATGCTGTCCTCCCAATCTCCAAATTGACAGAACCTGAGTCCCCCAAGGCTGCTGTCAGCTGCAACTGAAGAGTGACAACCCCCTTAGAACCTTGCTCTCTATTTCATTGTCCTCACACTCTGCCCCCTTGACTCACATACATTACCCACCTGGCCTTTGCAGCATTTATATTTGTGACCTCTGGGATTAAACAACTTCTAAGGACAATTTAAATCTTTACTATGTTATGATGATGTAGACATCATCATTAAAAGAATACACTGTATGCATGTGCATAGATGTATACACACGTGCACAGGCGTGCGTGCACACACACACACACACACAGTCCCTCCCAAGATGGTTTGACAAAGTTAAAATAGGGAGATGGAAATGGAGAGAGTAGAAATAAGAGATTGAGAGCCAGGTGTTGAGAAAAAAAAAGCATAAATAGCAGGTTATAGTGAGAGGACAGGGCTGACCAGAGGACACAGACCAGATCCCTTCAGCCTCTGCAGTCTCTCCTTGTCTCTGAGGGAGGCCGACTGAATCCACACTTCTGGAAGTAGAGGAGAGCTCTCTTCTCATTGTACATTGTTCTAAATATATGTTCTACTAGAGCAGGCCTTTGTCAATCCCTTGGGAAGTGGAGAAATGGGAAACTCCAATTGAATAAAACTGGATAAAGAACACTTACTGGTTTTCCCGCAGCTCTGGCAGATTTCTCGGACCATTCTTTTTTTCACATCCACATTCTTTAATCTATCGAAGTCTCGAAACGTGATTATCTTCTCAGAATTGCCCGTTATTGGCAGAAGCTGTTCCTTCCGAACATCTCCTATGCCCAAAACCAGGATGCAGATTCCAAGGTCTTTCAGGGTTTTTACTGCATCTACCACATTGTAGCGGGGAGACCCAGATGTGATAACAACTAAAGTCTGAGGGACACCAGCATTTCTTCTCCCACCAAAAGATGGATGAAACATTGAGCTCACGTGTTGAAGGGCAAAGTCAATTCGAGACTGCCCGTTGCTCTTGGAGACAGCCTGAATTCGCGATTTCCACTGGGCTTTGGTCAGAGTGTTTCCCAACTCAATTATTTCCTGATAGCGGCTCCCATATTGAGCCATCCCAACTTTCATTCTTTGAGACTGAGTATCAAAATTGTCAATTAAGTCTGACAAGAAAGTTGTCATGGTAACAAACTCCGCTTCAGACACCATGTTAGAGCCATCACAGAGGAAGATCACATCGGCTTCCTGAAGTTTACAGACTGCAATAAGGAAAAGAATAAATTATTTTCCACATGAATCATTCTAATTTTTTTTCTTTATTCTAGTATTTCAATTGCTTTACCAACCACTTACATTGCTTCACAATGAGATAAATAAATTGAGATAAATTAGCAGCAGAATCACTGACTGGCCTTCATAGAGAAGGACAAATAGCAGAAAGGGTAATAATAGCAGCAGTTTCATGAGTTGTACTTATTTGCATGATTCATTGGAAAAGACTGCAGGCTACTCAGAAAGAAATTAGGAAGCTGGCATAGATCAAATTCATTAAGGGATGATGACAAGGGGCTGGAATTGTGGCTCAGTGGTAGAGCGCTTGCCTGGCATGTGTGAGGCACTGGGTTCAATCCTCAGCACCACATGAAATTAATTAATTAATTAATTAAAGGTAGTGTGTCCATCCACAACTTAAAAAAAAAAGAGAGAGAGATGATTACAAAGGCTAGAAGTCTCTTCAACATACTCTGATTGGAACATTCACCCAAGTTAAGGTAACAGTACTGTTATGCTGTGTTTAGTACTCCTACTCCTCTCGATGCTACCACTGCACATAAGTATTGAGGAATGTCATTTCTAAAACACTTTTGGCATAAACATAACATAGGTCATATTCACAACCACCTTATAAAGAATTATTCCAATTTTACAGATGTAGAAATGGAATTCAGAGGTTAGGTGACCTGCCTAAGAACATATAATTACTATGGATCTAGACCTCTAGATCTTTTTACCCGTAATTTTTTTTTAACCACACATTTTTTACTGCAATATTTTTTGACACCATAACCCAAATATTTAAAATGTCATAAGATGAGGGCTAATGGGTAATGAACTGGGCATGGGGTCATCTCCCTGAAGTTCAATATGAAATGTCCCAAAACCAAAGAATGACTTTGTACACTTGATTCTACACAAACTCAATGGCTAGGGTAGGTGCAGCATTGCAATCATCACTAATGGCAACTGAGACCGTAGGTTGCCCACTGTCATACAACTCCTTGTGAGGGCAGTGTAGTAGGCGCAGATGGGCTTCCCAGAGAGACCTTCAAGGAAGATAGATCTTCCTGTGGCAGAAAAAGCCTCTAGCTCTCCGCTCCTTCAGGGTCTGCCTCACCACAGAAAGATACTATGCCAAAGGTCATGCGCTTCCCAGGCAGCCCACATCTGGGGACTAAGGGCAAAGGGGGTTCCCAGATGTTTTGGTCTGATGCTGGACAACTCTCATGAGCAATACTCGCTTCAGAGCCGTCTGCTAGGTTTAAAGCTTTGTTGAGTGTGTGTCACTGTTTCATTTCTTCTGTCCATCTTGCTTTCCCCCTTTGTTTCGCAGATCTGTATCCCTAAGAAACATCTTGGATCCCAAATTCCATCTCACCATCTGCCTCCAAAATGTAAGCATGCAAGATGAGAATGAAGCAGCTCCCACAAGACCACAGTTTTAGAGATGTACCAGGTTTGGTGAGACCTGACCATAAACAAGAAACCAAGCCTGCCCAGGGAACTCCTAGTCTTATGACAGATATAGATAAAATCAAATAGCAAAAGTATGTATTAAGTGCAAACACGAAGAAGTTGCAAGGGTTGGAAGGTACAGTGAGAACATGGGGTCAGACATTCAGCCAGGAAATTAGCAAACAAAGGCTAAAACTTGATAAAAATAGACATAGCAAATGAAGTGATGTGCTTGGTGCTCATGGTGGGTAAAATAATGTGTGCAAAGATGAAATTTCAGAACAACAAGGTAGGCTGTGAAGAAGGGAGAGGTCATCAATGAGGTTGAAGAGGTGGTAGGGATTAGATGAAGCCTAGGAGTTTGGAAATTACCCCAATGGCAGAGAGAAGCTTCAAAAAAAAAAAAACTGTAGGCAGAGGATTGACACGGTCCAGTGTGTATAAAAAAAGATCTTCAGTGTTGAGATTGGACTGCACGGTGGCAGGAGAAACGGAGAGGAGACCAGGTTTCAGGGTGGGAGTCTACAGACCAGAAAGATCAGGAAGAACTGAGACAGTCCTTCTGCTTTGGGGGGTGGGGGGATCATACCTCTCTTAGATAAAGATGATACCTTCACTTAATATGTGAAACCAACAAGATGAATTTATTTCTTATTTAAATAAGGTGACACTGTGATGGTTACACAGCTTCACTCAGCAAAGAAAACAGGGATCCGAAGCAAGATTTAGGGGAAGTTTGTCTGGGGTGAGACTGGTTACAGAGATGGGAGTGAGTTAACATCAGTCTTAGGAGCCTGACTTGTGTTGGTAGAAAGGGAACCGAGATGGAGAGGGGAAGGAGGAAGGGAGGAGGAAAGAAGAAAATTAGGTTGGTTGACTCATTAGCCACGTTTTGGGGTCTGGGCCAACATACACGCATGCGTTCAGAGGCATAGCAGCCTTCCCTAATGAGTTGTCAATTTCTATTGCTTTTGAGACCAGGTAGCAAGTCTCACCTTTCCCTCACTGGAATGTGACAGGCGTAGTCCACCCAGCCCAGTAGCAGCTCATGCGATCAGCTTAGTCCCCTTCCCCCCTGCTCCTAGCAACAGTCTCCACTACCCCACATTCAACTCCCCCATCCCTCCCTCTGCATTAGTGATCCTTATCCAGAAAAGAACACCAGACCATGGAAACCTCTTACGGCCCACAGAATGCTTATGATACCATTCAGAAGGCCTTGGTTCTTTGAAGACAAAAGTCTGTCTGTTTAAATCATGAAACGCTCTACTTGAATCTGGCCTAAAACTGACCACCAATGGTTGCATCGAGACTGGTAAGCAATAGGGCTGCACCAAGTAGTCATTAAATGGGGTAAGGCGACCATGACCCTAAGAGGTGGGTCACCTTTCTGGCTAAGAAAAGCAACAGGGTGCAAAGAGAGCAAGGAATGTCTCTGAAACTTTCTTGTATCATCCCTTCGACGCATGCTGGGGTGGGAGGGAAACTCTGGGATCTTGCTCAAACAACTCATTTCTTTTAGAGACGAGAAAAGTTGTAGCCCTAGTAGAGAAATGGTCAGCCCATGATACCCAGGTACCAGCAAGGCAAGAATTATAAAAGTATATGATTTGTGTTTTCGTTTGAACTTTTGTTGCCACCTCCTGAGAAGATTTAATAATAACAACTTACCCTCTCCTGCTTCACCGCACACATTTTCTTGTACAGGCAGATAAATATCTTTCAGTTTGTCAAAATCATCCACATGGATGGTATTATTTTTATTCCCTGCCATAGTCTCAAGTTCATTTTGGTTGGCCTGTCCCACACCCACCGCAAAGATGGTGACGCCTTTGTTTCTTAATTTCAGCGCGGCCTCACTGAGCTTATCCCGATCGTGGGACACCCCATCAGTGATGATAATCAGCATCTGTCTCACGTTTTGCTTGATGCGGCTGCCATGTTCTTCCTTAAAGAGGATGTTGGAGTGCTCCAGAGCCTGGGCTGTGTAGGTACTCCCGAAAGTGTCCCGGCGCCTCCTCAGGTTCTCGATGATTGCTGAACTGCTTGAGTATGTGTTAAGGAAGAAAAGAATCTCAGGACTGTCAGAGTATCTGAGGGCTCCAAACTGAACTCTGTCCCTGCCAACATCTGCTTTCTTCACCAAATGGACGGTGAGGTTAATCATGCTTTCCCGCTGCTGGGGACTGATGCTACCTGAATGATCCAGCACAAACACAACATCTAACAGTTCAATCCTTTTACAATCTGAAAAAAAGAAGACGAAGAGGGGATTAAGACTGCACAGATCATCGAGAAGGAAGCAATCTAACCTTTGCCATGAGCCTACTATGCACCAAATACTCCATCTCACTTCGTCCTTAGGGGTGGTTGTTGCCATTTTACAAAAAAAAAAAAAAACCAAGGGTCAGAGAAGGGCCACTTGCCCAGATCGTGATTCCAAGGACATTTGAGCCCTTACCTATGTGACTCCATGGTTGGCAATTCTTAGGCCACACCACTCTGTTCTGCCATCAGGAGATGTCAGGCTTGCAACTGAAAGTCACAGCCAGAAACTAGCTGAGTGCCAACGTCATGGTGAGATATACTGAGGATTGCCAAACTGGCCTGCTACTTTCAAGAGTTTGGGAACTCATCGTATAAGATGGGGTTTTCATCCTACTCTCTCAGCTCAAGATGTCTTCTGAGCTTCCAAGGGGCAAGACTTCCTGTGTACCTCATGCTTCTCTCTGGTTATTTGTGCTCCTTTGACTGACCTCCTAAGTTAGAACTCAGGAAGTGGCCCTAAGTAAAGGAAGAGCTAAGGCTCCCATGTCCTCCTCCCTACTCCCCAACTCTCCTCCACATGACAAGCCAAGCAACCACTCCCATCAAGTATTCAATATACAGACTCTCACCCTCTCATTTCCTTCCCTTAATAACATAAGCACATGCTTCCAAAGGTTGTTTTTCTACTTTCCACCTGCCTGTCTTAATTTCAATCCCTATTGCTGGCAATAAAGTCTCACACAATGTGAATGCGCTCAGGTGATAACGGTAAAAATCTGGGGCAATGGGCACTGAGATTTGGTGACTAGCCATGACTTAATAAATATTTACAAGTCCATCTTATAGATGAATAGGCAGAAATTTTGCCTTATGCTATAGACAGGGTCTCCACAATCATTACATTTGTCAAAACGAAGAAATGCCAGCAAGAACCCTGAAGGTTTCAAAGTCAAGGCCATGGCCTTTGGATACAGCTGTCTACATTACCAAGAGTTTGGGAATTGCTGCCACTCTTAGGGGAAGAAAAAAAAAAACAATTAAGCTGTTACCAAAGAAGCCTTAGAGCTATCACTTTAAACCCAGAGTTTATAATGAGATATTTTATTTGTTAACTTTCTGGGGAAAAAAAAAACACACACACATAATTTTGAAGAATGAAGTCCAACAGATGTTTTTATGTTGCCAGGGGAACAACACAACAAGCTTACTAACGCTTTGCTTTATTCTCTTTAGTTGTATCCAAAACAGATAATAGGCGGTTGATAGATTTAAGAGCAAAGGTGTTTTCAGTCTCTGTGTGAATTCACAGCAAGTTCTCATTCAAGAGGCATTAAAATTGATAGTTTCAAACTAAAGATGACTCAATACAATTTGAAAAGCATCCCAATTTGTGAGTTAAAAACAATGGCTCCAAACAATCGGGGGGAAAAAAATCACAATTAAATTTTTCCAAAGGAGTAGCATGTGAACAAGCAAATATAAAATACTCAATTTATAGAAGTTAAGAGTAATGTGAAGTAATGAAATGTACACTGTATCTTTAAAATATAAAAGTCTGTTTTTTGTTTTGTGTGTGTGTGTGCACGCGCACACACGCACATACGCACACGAAGCAACACTGCTTAAGATACAGGGTTTAATATAACTAAAAGAAAGATGGATTTGTGTTTCTAATTATTTTCTGCTTAACAGTGATTATATACAGCCAAGGAACAATTCTAAGAAATCATTTGGAAACAGAATTTGGCTCTGGAAAAATCCAGGTATGTAGATATTAAAGAGTTGCAATTTTAGTGTAAAATTCTTGGAAGAAGAATTCTTGTAACTTCTTGTAATATATTTGAAGTCACCAAAAGGAAGACTCTTGGAGCCAAACTAGTTGCTAAGTTGTTAAACTGGAATATCCACGGAGGTGATTTTTTTTTAAGTTATAAAGAAAAGAGGTTTTATTTTGGCTGCAACCACTATGGAAAGCAGTATGGAGATACCTCAGAAAACATGGAATGGAATCATTTGACCCAGCTATTACACTCCTCGGTTTATACCTAAAGGGCTTAAAATCAGCATACTATAGTGATGCAGCCACATCAATGTTTATAGCAGCTCAACTCACAACAGCTAAGCTATGGAACCCACCTAGGTGCCCTTCAACAGATGAATGGATAAAGAAACTGTGGTGTATATACACAATGGAATATTATTCAGCCTTAAAGAAGAATGAAATTATGGCATTTGCTGGTAAATGGTTGGAGCTGGAGAATATCATGCTAAGGGAAGGTGATGGGTATTTTAATATCATTTCGATAAAACCAAAACTTAGCACCAGTCCAGGTAGGGGTCAAGTCCAGAATATAACACTGTATCCACTATATAGTCAACTGCCCACATCCTTGAGTCACGAGGGATAACAGGGTCACTTACCATGCAGAGCGCACACACGGAAGATGAGTTTACTTTCTATTGCCTTTAGATGATCGAAGTTCTCCACGTGGAAAACGAGGCTGCCGTCCCCACTGATCTCCTCCAGTTGAGTCCTGTTGGCACCAAATACCCCCACGGAGAAAATGATCACCCCTGTGTCCCGGAGAGCAATCGCAGGACCTCTCACATCATCCTGTGCTTCTCCATCTGTGATGAGGATGAGAAACTTCCTGACATGAGGGCGGGCCCCCTTGGGGAGGGTGAAGTATTGATCTACAAAGGTCAGTGCATTTCCAGTCAGAGTGTTTTCACCGATGAGAGACATTCTGTCTATAGCGGCAGAGATTTCTTTTTGTGTAAAGTACTTATTCAGTGGGAACTCTTCCTGATTATGACCACTGAACTGAACGACACCAATTTGGGTTTTGTCTGCACCAATTTGAATCTTAGCCAACAGGTTTTTCATGAAGTTTTTCATTGTATCAAAATTTGTGGCTCCTATACTTCCAGAACTATCCACCAGAAACATGACATCAGCCTTCATGTCTTCACATCCTGCATAGGAAAGACCAGAAACTGGCATGGTTCTCAGCAGATGCAAAAACAGTACCACAGTAATAATGCACTAATGGAAAACAGTGAAATTTAACTCAAGCAACTGCTGTTGTGTTTTGAGACTCTTATTTGCATCTTTAGTAGAAGACTGCAGACTAGAACCCTGAATCAGAAATTCATGGGAGAACATCCAAGGAGTTTTAAAAAAGAAATGCAACTTCCAAAGTACATGTTCATTCATTCACACATACATCACTCCTTTATTCATAATCCATTTATTCATAACTCATTCATTCAAAATTCTTAGGGAGTACAAAATACCAAACCTCAGATCCTGTATTGGTGATCGATAATAAAGAATCAGAGCCAAAGTAATCAAGTCTCAGCAGTCAAAGGACTAACTACTCCAGGGTTTTATGTAATTTTTTGGAAAACACAACAACAAGTAATCTATAATAACATCATTTTCTGGGATAATTTTAAACAATTTGATAAAAACAGCAGACTAGAACCCTGAATCAGAAATTCAATGCAAGTCAACATTAAAAATTGGAGTGAAAAGTTTTTAGTAGGGATAATAAGTGCTAAGGTAAGCACACACCTATTCACCATAGACTGTTCCTTTATGCATGAAATTTGTTGATAACTTATTGATTGGAAATCTGTATATGTGCATATACATGCATATATAAAAATATGTATATGTACATGTACACACATCTAAGACCAATTCCTATAAAGTATTGAGAAAAGATTATTAATCCATATGTTACTGGCCAAGCTATATAGGCAATGACCAAACAGATTCCATTTTACCCTGAGACTCCATGTCATGTAAGAAACGCTTCTCTCATGGGAACAACCTGCCTCTGTACCCACCAACAGTTGCTTAGCACACAAAATGGCAATTCCTATACAATGTACTTGTGCAACGTTCCCTAATCACATAGAATGTTAAGGTTTGTCTAGACGTGAGTAACCATTCTTTAACTCATACTCAACAAGGGTCATTTTGACCCACTTCCCCTTCTGCTTATGATTTTATATCTCACGATTTTTGTTTGTGGTTTTGAATCATAGCAACAGCCATTAATGATTAATGTACCAACATGCTTTAAAAGATTTGCTCTAATCACTGGTAAGGGTCAAGAAGTGCAGACTTGCAGCCTGCCCCCTCCCACCAGCTGGTGAATAAAGTTTCCATCTCCTGCTCCAAGACTGACTTGGTGATTTATTGCAATTTCGCCATAACACATGCTACACATATTTTACATTGTCGTTAGCATGGATCTCCATGGTCTTATCCCTTTTGCCTGTGCACCTGTCCATTTGTAATCTCTGCCATCCTCTTACCAGACTTTCTCTCAACATTCAGGGAATGTTGAAAATAAACACTTAGCATCAGCCATATATGGGAAAATGAAAAGATAATTATTTTTCAATGACCAATTTAAAGCCAACACTTAGATCCACCAGGAGGATTGACACTCAAGACCCAAGCTGCCCTCTAGCCATCTTGAAAACACTCAATGGGAAGGTCTCTGAGATGTCTGTGACCTTGGCAAAGGTCCACTGTGGTGAGGTGCCAATGATACTCTTCCATGTGACATGGGCAAAGGAAAAGCCTTCAACATGAGATTTGGTATTCACAGGATCTACCTCCTTATTTCTCAATTTTGGGACAATTTTGTTCCCTATTATTTTCCCTTTCTTCTGTGTTAGTCAAATCTCAGCCAGGCAGATGGCTGCCCAGCTAAAGACTATCTTTCCCAGCCTTCCTTGAAACTAGACATGGCCCTGTGACTAAGTTTGGGCCAATAGATAAGAGCAACAGCGAGCTGGCCACTTCTGGGTCTTGCCACTAAAATGATTGAGCATCGTGGGCTCCAGAACTGGAATTTCAGTTTTGCTAAAGATGGGAGCTGCATTTGGGGTATAGTAGCCTGTTTGACTTTGCAGTCCAAACTTTAGTTTGAAGTCTTTTTGTTAGAGCAGCTTAATCTGCCCCTGCTGATACCTGTGCCTCTCTCCATCTGCGCCTGCTCTAAGACTTGCTAGCATTTTGTAGCCCCTCGTGTTTAGGTTCCTTGGTGTTCCTACTCTCCACTCACCACACCAAGACGTGTTTCTATCATAAACAAAAATGAACAACATTTGCATATGTACTAGATGTGTACCCATAATATGAAAATAATGATTGGCATGTATGATGCTTGACCCATATGATTCTCTGAATGTAGATATTATCTATATTTTATAGATAAGGATGCTTCAGAACAGAGTTAAACCCTAATCTACAAAGCCTAGTCTCTTTCCATTGTATTTGCATGCGTGCATGCGTGCATGCTCATGCGCAGACACATGCACACGCAATTCACACGTACAATAGAGTCTCTTTCAAGCCTACTGCCTGCAAGATAGCTTCAGAGCAGCTCTCTCTAGAGGGATTCTCCATGTCTTGGCAATTGGTTTAAAATGAGGAACTGAATCCCTCCATGGTGATAAAGGAAGTTAGCAAACTGTGAGCCAGACAACTGATCACGTGGCACCTCCACTCAGCCTGGCCATTCACCTACTTGAAGCAACTGATGATATGTGGAAAATGGAGCCTTTTATCTTTGTTTTGCTTACCCTTTTCAGTGCAGATGCGGCGAACAACTTGATTTTTTATGCTTTTTAAGGCATCAAAGTTCTGTCCAAAGTTGACCCTTTCTTTTACCCCAGCAATTTGCTGCAGCTGTGTTTTATTAGCCTCTCCAATGCCAATTGCATGAATGATAACCTGTTCAGCCCTTAGTCTCTCAGCAGGTTGCACAACACTGTCCTCGGATTTCCCATCAGTCAGCACGATAAGGAAACAGGGCACTTCACTTGCCCTGTCCTTCTTTCCCTCCTTTATTATTGGCCGTATGAAATCCAGAGCTTTTCCAGTCCGAGTGCCACCTCCAAGCTGATAGATGTTAAAAACGGCCTTTTTTAAGTCAATGTTGTTCTGATAGTGAGAGATGGGAAATTCCTCCCTGTTCTCCCCTGCATATTGCACGACTCCAACTCGGACTTTGTTTGGGCCAATGCTAAACATGTCTATCACTGACGACATGAATGTCTTGATTTGCTCAAACTGATTCACCTGGATGCTGCCGGAGCCATCAATGAGGAAATAGATATCAGCCTCCTTTGTATCCACACAGCCTGAAGGAAAAAAAAAAAAATGAAAAGTGAACAGAGCATTTTCTGTTGATGATAGAGAACCTGGAACGAACTTGCAAGAGAACCTTACAATTTTGGAGAAACATGAGGCTATTCCCGTTAGAACAAGGCTTCTTTGCCTTAGCCAAGAGCCTGTACCTTTCATCGGACTCTTCATGTCCATTTTTTTTTCCATTGAAATTTACAACCATCTTGGGAGAAAATTGAAACAAAGCAAGGCATCGTTGTTTACCTAAGGTCACACAACCAGTAAATTAAAGAGTAAGGACCAGGTTCCCAAACCTCTGGGATCTAAGTTAAATAGTTTTTCTCATATTGACACCTGCCCCATTAGATACTTTTGCTGTATCATTTTTTGAGAAATGGCATGGGATTGATGAGCTTGTATTCTTACTTCCCCAATAATCTCCTCTTCTCAGAGCTACCATAACAATATGTTTAAAGCTAAATAAGATCATATTATTTTTCTACTTAAATGATTTATCAGTGTATTTAGAATTCAGAATTTTAAAATTGGCTTTATTTTGATTGTTACCTTTCTCTCTGACCCTATTCCCAGCAATTCTTCATCTGTTTTAACCATATTAAACTTTTCATGCTGCTCTTAAAATTTTGTAAATTTAAACTAATTAAAATTAAATAAAATTCAAAGTCAGCTCCTTGTTGCACATGCAAACTCTTAACAGCTCCATGCAAGCTAGTGGCTACCATATCGAATGGTAGATATGGAACATTTCCGTCATTACACATTTTGATTGGACTAAAGAAGAATGAGTCCTTTGGTTCAAGGCCTCACCTGTACAATCACATATACAGATAGGGCTCTAGATACAGAAAGCTATCAATGTATATATTTGATTTTGAAATCAAGATAGCTGCCCATGTAGATTCCATTAAACATTTCAATCAGAAAACTCTCTTATTCAGATTACACAACCCCCAACAGTTGTTTTTTTTTTATTACAATTTAGCTTCAAACTTTGCATGTCTATAGGGAGAGTATGTTCCATTTCTAGGACATGAATGTCTAGTCTCCTTGGCACTGATCATTCTTGATATTATAAAGAAAATAGCCATTCTTTTCTTAATACATCAGAATCCTGAGTTTGGTTAATGTGAGTGTCCCTTTGGTTTAATAAATTCTATTTAACCAGTTGAATATCCTCAATGTGCCAAATGTAGTGGATAAAGCAGTGACTAAGTCAGATAAGGTTGTTTTTCTGCAATTTGATCACTCTAAAACTGGAAAACGGGCCATCACTTTCTGGACCTTAGCAAATTTCTGGACCAGATAGGGAGGTTTTTGTTTTGTTTTGTTTTTAACTCCCTAGCATGAGTTTGTTAGGGAGCTTACGAAAATACAGCTACCCAACTGACTGCAGTATCATACTCCTGTAATCCCAGCAACTCCAGAGTCTAAGGCAATAAGATAGCGAGATCACAGCCAGCCTGGGCAACTTAGAGACCTTGTTTCAAATTTTTTAAAGAATAAAGGAGAAGGTCTGGGGATGTGGCTCAGTGATAAAGTGCACCTGGGTTCAACCCAAGTGACACACACACACACACACACACACACACACGTGCTCAAACTCCACCCTCAGAGATGGATTCATTAGGTTTAGCATGAGGCTTGGACCACTAAATTATCAACAAGCTCCTTAGCAGGCTGATAAGTTTATAGCAGATACTGTTGGTGCTTTGCCTACATCCCCTGAAATCTCTTGTCACTTTTGTGCACGCTGGCACCTACTGCTTTGACTCTCATTAGCAAACACTGTGTCTGTGGGAGGGCTATTCCTGAGTTGCTAGAATCTTCTTTGCTTGCCACTTGAGCCAGAAGTGTCTGGAAATTCACACTCCCCTGTGCATTTGGAAGATGGCAATTCCTTTCCATGCGAGTGCTGCCAAATACTACTTTTAATTATTTAAAAACAGTTTATCTGTAGAGAAAATGCGTGAAGGCAGGAGATATCTCAGAATTAGATATGCTCAGTCTTATCAAGTCTCTCTTGGCATGCACCTTTGGAAAGAGCTCAGTAAACTACAGCAGATTCACAAAGCATCTTAACTAGGATGTCCTTGGCTAGAATGATGAAAGAAAAAAAAAATTTTTTAAAAAGATCAAAATGTGGAGAAGTAATCGTGGTTGTGCATAAAAATATAGGTACAAGAGTTTTTACAAGAGCAAAACATTGTCACTGACCCATATACCCCACAATTTCAGATATGCTGCACAAATTATGGTAAATCCATACAACAGAATATTATCACCAATCTAAAAAGTATATTGCAAAATAATATTTAAGGAAATAGACAAAAGTTTGTGATGTAAATTTGATTTAAAAAATGGGGCCAGGCATGCCTGTAATCCTAGCCGCTCAAGAGGCTGAGGCAGGAGGATCAAAAGTACAAAGCCAACCTTTGCAACTTAGTAAGGCCCTAAGCAAGTTAGCGAGACCCTGTCACGAAATAAAATATAAAACAGGCTGGGGATGTGGCTCAATGAAAGTCCCCCAGGGTTCAATCCCTGAGACCAAAAAAACAGCAGGTAAGGCAGAAAATACTGGTTACCACCAATAGCCATTCTCTCTATGCTAACTGAATCTCCATATTTTTACTTAGATACTCAACTACTCCAAATAAAGACTATATTGCCCAGTTTCCATTATTACAACTAAGTGTGGCATATAATCAACTTCTGGATCAGGGGACAGAAGCAGAAATGTGTGTGTAATTCTGGAAATATCCTTGAAGAATGGCGGGGAGGAGGGCATCTCACTTTTCCTCCTCTTTTCTGTTCTTGTCCGCTGAACATGATGCCTGAAGTTGTTGTCTTGGACTACAATCCTTGGAATAAAGGTCACACAAGGAAAAAAAAATCACAGGAAGAGAAAGGGTCCCTAACACTGAGGTGTACCATGGCCACTCATCTGCCGATTTCTGGGCTTATTTGTAAAGCAGTGAAAGTAATTTTATCCTATTTCAATTACTTTTACTCTGATTTATTTCTTAGTTATACCCAAAAGTGATTGTAACTGATACAAGTTACCAAACTGTGTGTGTTTGCACTGTCCAGTATAACAGACCCTGAACATGGCTAATAAATCAAAATCAAATTACATTTACAAAATTCAGTTCCTCCATCACATTTCAAGTGCTCCGAAACCACAGGTAGCTGGCAGCTGCCTTATTGGACAGTGCACCTAGAGAACATTTGCATCATCCCAGAATGTTCTGTTGGAGCACGGACATATAATTTTTACAACTGTGTTTATATGGGTCTGTGCATGCATGAGCAGAGTGAGTGGGGAGAGAGAGAAGAGACTAAACACATGCCTGTAATCCCAATGGCTCAGGAGGCTAAGGCAGGAGGATCACTCGTTCAAAGCCAGTTTCAGCAAAAGCGAGGCACTAAGCAACTCAGTGAGACCCTCTCTCTAAATAAAATAAAAAATAGGGCTGGGGATATGGCTGAGTGATTAAGTGCCCCTGAGTTCAATCTGCAGTACCTCCCCCCAAAAGAGAAATAATTGTTAATAGTTTTATCTGAAGATAGGATTACAGATGATTTTACTTCCCTCTCTATATCCATTCACACAATTAAAATATTTTACAGTTAACACGTACAACTTTTTTTTTTACATGTTTTTTGAGGCATGACTTACTTACCTGCTATGAAGTTGATCCATTGTTGAGTATATCATTCAATGATTTTTTTGGTAAATTTTCAAAGTTGTGCAACCATGACCAAAATCTGGTTTGGGTTCCCACTATTCTAAAAGCTCCTTTATCCAATTATGTTCAATCCTCACCCCTGCCCCAACACTAGGCAGCCTTTCAGTTTACTATAGAATAAGAAATATATATTTTTTAAAACATACCAGTTTTGTCAAGGTTAATTTGTTCAGCATGAGTAGAAATTTGGGTCCATATTTCATTGTGGAGCTTTTTCAGGAAGTTATTACTGTAAGATTCCAACGCTGCATAGGAGTTCAAGGTGGAAACTGTCTCTTCTGTAGGGTAAGATGCTATTGCTTCTAACTGAGTACTGTTCGCCCCTTTGATGTTCATAGCAAACACAGTTACACCTTCCAGCCGAAGGTTCAATGCAGCCTCATGCACCTCGTCATCTGATGATCTGTGGGTGACCAGGACTGCAATCTGAGGGACCCCCTGTGCCCTTCTGCTGCCACTGGACTGTGAGAAACCTTCCTTCCTCAACTGATTGATGGCAGCCCCAGCATTGGATTTCCCATCCCGAAGGGAAAGCTTCCTGATTTGCTGCTGAAATTCAAATTGGGTTGTGCTGGATTTCAGAAAAGAAATCGTCTCAGCCCTTGTGCTGTAGCTCATCAGTCCAAGCCGCATGCAATCAGAATTCACATCTAAGGAGCTGGTTATGTTCTCCAGGAACTTCTGCAGGTTTCTTAAATTTTGTTGGGTCCCAAGTGACCCGTCCACCAGGAACACAAGGTCGGCAAGTGAATCTTTCTGACAGGATGTAAGGAAGGGAACTATGAGAGAAAAAAAAAAAGTGTGATGATTAGGATAAAGCACTAGTCCAGAGTAAGACAGGTACTTTACTGATTTCCAAAAGGCATGAGTGAAAATAGAGGGAGTCATGACAGATGCAGAGCAATATTTTATCTTAGCAAACAAAAGCTCAAAATTCTGAACAAGACTCTCAAGGTCATTGACTTCAGAGGCTTTGCATATGCTCTTCCCTCTATCTAAAGAATGCTACTTACCAGTTTTGCTACCACACCCGACATTCACCATCATCTGTTTGGAAGCCACCACATAACCACCTCCATTACCAGTACAATTGCCACCAGGAGCATGATCACCACCCCCACCAGCACCTCCACCCCCATCAGGGTGACCATCATCACTACCAGCCTTGCTATACTCAACTGCATTTAGACCACCACCTTCATTACCAGTTCAACCACCACCACCAGTAGGACTACCACTGTCTTTACCACTACCATTCCCAAGAGCTGGGATGCAGGCAAGAGTTATCAGTGACATCTCTGACCTCAGGGAGCTCACATTCTAAGGGTAGGGCAGATATATTATTTCAGACAGTAATAAGTGCTAGAAAGGAAATAAAACAGGTGACCTTATTGAGCAACTACGCTGGGGAAACGGAATGGTAGGGGACTCTAACTTAATTCACACAGGAAGAAGTCAAAAAAGTCCTCTCTGAGAGGAACTCATTTGGGTTGAAATGTGGGTGAAGATTCAATCATATGGAAATCTGAAGAAAGAGGAATTCTGGTAGAAAGAAAACCAAATGGTTGGAACCAGCAAGAAGCCCAGAGCGGCTGAAAGCAGTGGAAACATTGGTGGACAAGGTCAGAGGGAGACGAGCCCAGATCACCTGGGAGTCACATGATTCAGTTCGAATCTTTTAAGTGTCATTCTGATTACTGAAGGGAAATAATGAATTCAGGAATAACAATTTAAAAACAATGGCTCTAGAAAGAGATAATGGTTTTAGAAAGGATAAAGCAGCTAAGACGCACAACCAGGGTCATTTTGACACATGATTGAGAAGTTGAACAGAACACTGAACAAATTGGATGCAAGAGTTGACAGCATATGCAGAAACAGAAACATCCTGGGCTTCTGACCTGAACAACTGAGTGGATGGTGGGGGTATCTTTTTGTAAGCTAGGGAAGCGAGTGGGAAGAACATGTTATAGAGAGGACTCAAGAGTTCTGTTTCAGACCTACTCAGCTTCAGATGCCACTGAGCATCCAAGAGGAATTGCCACATGAGCAGTTGGTTCTATGAATCTGGATTCTAAAGAACAGTAGGCCATATTCACATAAAACAGCCACTCCAAGCACAGACAGACCTCAACTGTGGAAAGTATAGCCAAGAGATAAGCTTCATCTCACTAACAACTACCTATTAGCTTCTCTGATCTTAGCAGTCAGAGGCATGTTTTACTATCTCTACCCCTTCAGTGCCTGGCACCTGGTGAGAGGTCAACAATCTTGGTGGAATTAAAAAATAATCTTACAAGTCTTCCAATCTACTCTGAATCCCACACAGTTGAGTAAAATAAACTCCCAGTATGACCTCCCCAGGTTATTATTTATTTGCAAACAGTTGTTACTACTGATACTAGTAAACCACATGCCAAATGCCATACAAGTCACCTCATTCATGTCACAAGGTAGACACTCAAGCACAGGGGTTAAGTAGCTTATTCACGGTCTGAGGCAGACAAGCCAGGGTCCGAACCCAGACCTTCCTGACTAAAAATCTCTTAATCTCTAAATCTTAATCTCCAAAAGGCAAGGATGGGACCTGGCCAAGCAATATCTTGTCATACTACCCTGCTGTGAGGTGAGTTAGAAATAGTGATAGAAACATAATCTGCACAGAGCCCTCTAAGTAGTTGGTAAAGCCCCATTGCCCCCAGAGAGCTCAGAGAGGATCTCCTTTGTTCCCAGGGTGGAAGGCCACGGGATATCTCTTCCATATGCCCTAAGGACTTGCTATAGCTTCTACATTTTTTTTCCCCAAAGCAGTGGGGAGTGAAGGAAAATGTACTCCCCAATACCTCAAGGGCAACACTGTGAAGAGAGTCTTCCAGATTCTTTCCAAACCCCATTTCTGCTTTTTTTTTTTGGGGGGGGGGGATTAAACTCAGGGGCACTTGGCCACTGAGCCACACGCCCAGCCCTATTTTGTATTTTATTTAGAGACAGGGTCTCACTGATCTGCTTAGCCCCTCCCCGTTGCTGAGGCTGGCTTTGAACTTGCAATTCTCCTGTCTCACTTTCCAGAGTCGCTGGGGTTACAGGCCTGCGCCACCACACCAGGCCCATTTCTGCTTCTTGAGCAGAGAGCTAGACCTGATTTTCAAGCCTCTCTTGCAGTTAGATGTGGCCATGCAACTAAGACCTGACCAGTGAACTACCACTACCACTCCCAAGGGCTGGGAATGGGCAGCTAGGCATGGGCAGCAGCTTGCGAGTAGAAGTAGTATTATCCTCCACCAGGCTCAGCCCCTAAAACTCTCCCGGGGTGATCTTTCTCCATCTTTTTCCCCTTCCTCCAGCTGGATGTCAATTCCCAGGGCACGTTGGAAGTCATATTTGAAAGTGCAAAAGCCAACACCAACTTAGATATCCAAACAATGTAAAGACAATTGGTGTCCTGAGCATTGATCACATAATAATACAAGGGAAATAATTTCATGAAGGCTACTTGTTATTAAAGTTTTTGTGGTCTGACTGGGGTAGGGGGACAATCAGCCCACAGCCGTGGCTATGAGACTGGACAAGGAGTGGTAGACCAGGAAGGAAGTCCCAAGCCTACCGCCTCATACATCTTACAAATGAGGGTGCTGGTGAAAGGCCTAGATAGATGGCATCTAGATCACAGAGGCAGCTAATGGCATTGTCCTGATCTTTTAACTTTGAGTTCAGGCTACCTTGTACTATACCAGTTGGTATAGTAAAAATGTGGAAAAAAATGTATCTTAAACATGAAGATATCAGCATAAGATGATCATATGACTCGAGAGCTCATAAGTCAAACCTCTGGCTTTATCAGACATTGATACTTATTAGAGAAATTTAACATCTAAGGGGGAAATGGCTCAGAGAGGGATGAGCCACACAGCTCAAGACTGAGGTCCACAGTGTCACACTACGGCACAACTTGTATCCCTCTTCTGCTTGGATGAATGCAAAACAGGAGCATGGGCTAACAAGTCTCATTCTAAGGTTACCATTCCCACTGGGTGCTGCTAGACATGAGTTGATGGGGATTTACTGTGTGCCTCAAATGAACCAGGACCACGAGGGAAAGAAAACAGACAAGGATCTTATTTCTGTAAGACTCTCATGTATTTATTCATTAAGAAATAGAACACCAGCTCATTTTCTAAGCCCAAAGAATACAGAGATGAGAACAAGTTGCCCGTTCTGCCCTTATGGCGCTACCAGTCCGTTGCTGGGGAAGAGGGCAAACAGAAATGGATAACTGTAGGAATTATAGCTGTCATAGGTGTTCACAAGGAAGGAACTGTCAGACCCTAAAAGACATAAGAGGATAAGAGTATAGGGTTGAGATTTTAACGTCAAAGGAGTTATTGGGCTGTAAGAAGGCTGTCAGAGAAAACAATATGAGCAAAGGCAGAATAAGAGGATACTGTGCTGAAACTTCCAGTACTACAATGTGGCTTCCTTACCTTGTACATCAACATCGACTGCTCCTTCTCTGTACTTGGTCGCATCCTTGATGATCTGCGTCATGTTTGAGGAGAAGATGCTGAGGTCTCTGACCGTCCGAAGTTTGAAGTGAAACTGAGATGTGGCCATGGCCTTCAGGTTTTCCTCGGAAGCCTTCTGCATCCCCACGGAGATGATTTTCACCCCATCTTTCCGCAGGGCCTTCGAAGCCTCTTCCACATCATCCTCAGATTCTGCTGAAGCCAGGACCACCAAAATAGGAGGAAACAGTTTCCTGTCTCTTCCATCAGAAGGTGCAGAGAAGTAGATCCTGTGAGCTTCTCGAAGAGCGTTTCCTATCCTCAGGGATCCACCAAGGAACCCAAAGTTCTTCTTGAGATGGTTCAGCATGGGGTTCCTGCTCCTGAAGGTATTCAGGTTGAATTCATTGTGGAGTATGTCACTGTACTGGGCCAGGGCCAGGCGGTACTTGTTGGCCTCGATGGGGAGACTGTTGATCATTTTATTGATGAATGTTCTCACAAATGGGAAGGCCTTAACTCCCAGGTGATCAGAGCTGTCCACCAGAAACACCACATCTGCATACTCAGGGCCTGGCCCTATCAAAATCCAAAGACAACAAAAATAAGGTTATTGTTCAGCCTTTACATTTTAGACCAACGTGATCTCAACGAGATTATGTCCTCATTTATAGGTCTAGCAAAATACCAAGGAAAGTGTCTTCCAGAAATCAAACAGAAGAAAGTGTTCTTGTTTTTACTAAAATGTCATATAAGAGGACTTTCGTAAAGTTAGCCAACAGATTTTTCTTGCTCCAGAGAAAACTGACTTTTTCTTTTTTTTCCCCCTTTTTCTTTTTTTAAAGAGAGAGAGATAAATTTTTTAATATTTATTTTTCAGTTTTCGGTGAACACAACATCTTTATTTTATTTTTATGTGGTGCTGAGGATCGAACCCAGCGCCCCACGCATGCCAGGTGAGCGCATTACCGCTTGAGCCACATCCCCAGCCCTGACTTTTTCTTTTTCAGTTCTAAATCACCAAATTCTAACACTGTACTAATGGATAAACAATAATGATACCAGCCCCAGAAAGTTCCAAAGTGGTCTGAGAACTAACAGCAGTTTTTGGAAAGAGCATAGAGTAAGAAGCTGTCTTGGGTTGGACAGCCTGGTAGCAGAGTCAGGGACTTTAGGTAGATGGGTTCCACAGAGGCAAGTAGTATTAAGAGCAGGATCAGACAGGAATGGAGCAAAGGGATATATCTAGTCTGGTCTGGTCTGGTCAGGTCAGGTCTGGTCTGCAAATGACTCAGAAGCATACATTACTGCAGAATTTTCCCTCTTTGAGGAAAGAGGACCAGTTTTTATGTACTCCTCTGTCAGTCATCAGCTGCAGGCCATCCCCAAAAATCAGTAGGAGGAAGCAGAGAGTATGGGCATAATTCCTTAGGTAAGGAGGCTCTGGGAAAACCAGAAAGTGAGTGGCAGCTGCAGCTGTTGCATGTAATATTGACAGCAGCTGGGGAAGGGTTAGAATCTGGGCATGGGGAGGCACTAATAGTGTCCGTGTCAGCAGCCTCTGTCAATTACCTCAGCTCCTAAAACTAATGATATGATGGGAAAGGTCCAACAATTTCAAAGTAACTCAGAAATTCATCATGAAATCTTACAGTGGCACAGTGCAGGGTTGGAAATACTTCTTTAAACTGTTTAAAGGAGAGAAGAAAAACGTACCTTTCATACTCCATATACATACACTTTGAGTATCTCTTAGTGGAAATGCTGAGGACCAGAAGTGTTTTAGATTCTAAAAGTTGTTTTTTTTTTTAAATTTTGGAATATTTGCAAGTATATAATGATATTTTAGGGGGAATGAATGCAATTCAAGTCTAAACACAAGATTTGTTTATGTTTCATATACACCTTTTACACAAAGTCTGGAGGAATTTTTACATAATATTTTTAATGGGCCTACCTTTTGGCTGCAACCTGTCATTTAAAGTCAGGGATGGAATTTTCTACTTAGGTGTCATATCAGAGCTCAAAACATTTGGATTTTGTATCATTTCAGATTAAGAACTTCTGGATTAGGGATGCCCAACCTGTACATTTCACGTTTGGGGTTGGGGGGGCATGCAATGGTTTAGCCCCAAAAATATTTAGAATGTTTTCTGTGTGGGGTTCCTTTTCTTCCACTTTCATCCATAATTCAAACTGACCTATAAACATTTTGAATTGACTGTGTTCATAAAGATGTGGAACACTGAGACTTAAGCAAATCAATGAATAATCAAAGTTTTTCAAGCCACATGTACTATAATTTACGATCCCCCTGCCCCAGCTTTGTACCATCTTTTGAAAATTAAGTTTGTTATTGCATACTACAACTACTAACAAATGCCATGTACTTTGATTTTCAGCAAATAAATTATTTACTTCTCTGTTTATTAAAATTAGGTTTCATGAGACATAAAAATATTTATTTTCCCAAATAACAATCAACATAAAATATACTAGTACCTGGGCTCTGATCTGCCAATATTTCAGTCCAAAGGATTATTAGGGCAACTATGATTAGCTGAATCTTCATTTTGTTAATGGAGTTTTCTTGCTTTTATTCTGAAAAAAAATCATATATGTAAAAATTACAAATGTATATATTTGCGATATGAAAAATCTTAATGAACACCAGAAAATAATTATTGGAATAATTGGAGTGAATGGATACACTGTAAACATGTATTTGTCAAGAAGTCCCAAGGTCTTTTATCAAGCACTCGGGGTGTTTGTTGAAAATAGATAATGCTTATGCTTGTTGAGCCCTTAACATGACTCAAGTACCTTTCTCGATGCTTTACAAGTATTATCTAAATTAATCCTCACAATAATCTTATAAAAGGCACAATTATTATAGCACACGATAGAGAAACTGAGGCACCAGGTGACTTGATAATTGGCAGATCTAGGACACTTCCTTCACCAGACAAGGCAATTGCCATGCCCCCAACCTTAACCACTATACCACAATCCTTATATTAAATCCACATCTTCGCACAATGTACGCAGTCACAATTTTATTCCCCCTATCATTATGCTGATCAAGACTATTGCATATGTTCATAACAGCTCAAAAGAGCCAGCAGCTACCCCTGTTTTCTTCATTAAATTCTTGTGAGAACTCTTCTGTCACAGTTATAACCAATCTTACAAATTCAGTTCATCATCGTTCTCCACATAGTTCACAATCAATCAGATATCTTCATGAGAAATTTAAGTGCCATAGAAATTCCACCGAATCAGAGTTGTTGTTCATTTAAAAAAAAAAAGAAAAAGAAAAATAAATAGGCCAAAATGACCAATACTCAAAAATAGATCTGCCTTAAATGAGATACCAAAGGTATAAGGACTGGTTTTTATTCTAGAGTTGATTTTTCTAGCAGTTCTTTTGAAACTTCTGACCATAGAGGTCCCAAGACTTCAGAGTGGTAGTTCTAGTATTTAGAAATGGGTTGAATAGCATCTCTAAGGCTCCTCCTAACTAAAATTCTCTGATTCTTTGATGCCATGATGGATGCTATGCTGGAGGCAGAGAGTGGCATCAACAGGTAATACTTTGTATGAATTAAATTTGTCATTTTCAGGTAGATAAGCCCCTAAAACAGACTTTGAGCTTCTAGAAACTCCAAGCTTAAACATCTAACAAGTGAACCAACTCACTCATTCTCACAATTTCCAGTGCTCAAACCCTCAGAGTCGGAATGGGAATTCAAAACTAGCATCAGGCCAGGCATGGTGGCACACACCTATCATCCCAGCAACTCAGGAGGCTGAGGCAGGAGGCTCGTAAGTTCAAAGCCAACCTCAGCAACTTAGCAAGGCCCTAAGCAACTCTGCGAGACTCTGTCTCTAAATAAAATATATAAAGGGCTGGGGATGTGGCTCAGTGGTTAAGCACCCCTGGGTTCAATCCCTAATATCAAAAAATAAATAAAACCTAGCATCAACTTTGAGCCCACTGCCAGTGGGCTCTGGAACCCGAAGTCTCCACACTCTGAATGCCAGGCAGCAACCAGCTGGTCGGGCTATTTCCTGTGGGGATATTCATCACATGCAAATCAGTCACAAGCATTGGGGAACAAAACTTTCCAGGAGGAACAAAATAGGAGGGTCTTGATGGGATAATGAATAATCATCTCCCTTCTTTCGATTACATTTCTTTGGTCCTAAATGTCTGTAAAGACAAATAACACACACTCCAAATGGCAAACCCCACACTTCCTATGGGGCAGTCTGTTTTGTAACATATGGTATGGAGTCTTAAAGTGACTTGGTAAAGCAAGAGAAAAAAAAAAAAAAAAGCTTAGTTTAGCAAAGTAAAAAAAAAAAAACATGATAAAGCTTGCAACCTTCTGGCAGGTTCCGACACTGAAGGAAAATGGAAATTACTTAGTAAGTTATAATAATACAGCAAGGAGTTAATGTAAGTCTTGAGCCCACTGGATTGGAAAAAAAGTATGTAAACAGTTTATTGGAGGTTTACATTGCTAAATCCCTACTCAAAAATAACATAAATAACATTCTGAAACCACCAAACTTAATTTTTTTTCTCTCTCTCTTTTTGCAGCTATGCAGCTAAAGGAGCAATAAATCCTTAAATATGGTTAAAAACTAAAGGTTAGATCATCTCTTCTGTCCTCCACCATGTTGCCCTTCTCCCCTGCACTCACCCTGCACTTTCCCTGGTTAATCCATCCTTCACTAGGTATAAAAGTACCACAGACAGGCCAAGACCCGGCTCTGGCCAGAATATGGACTTCCCACAGAGAGAGGATACAACTTTAGAAAATGTAACCTCCAGCTGGTGAGGGCCTTAGACCACACATACGCAGCCTACTGGTTTTCAGCTAAGAAGCTGAGATCTGTAGAGGGACACCCCAGGTCACAGAGTGGGCCCAGGAGGCAGAGTTCAAGATTAAAGCCTAGGCTTTAGTCTCTGGTGCTTGGGCCCGTTTCTGAGAGCATCTGGAAGGCACATTGATTGAGTTTTCTCATCAACACGACCAACGAGGCCCAGTCTTATTTTCCTAGGCCGTCTATCCATGCTGTGAGTGCCACGTAGCTCTGCTTCCTTTGATTTTCATGATTCTCTTGTTTCTTTCATGGTAAAACACCTCCGAGAGGCTGTGCAATCTTCTCCACACCCCTAAGTCTATCGACATGTCCAGACTCCCATTCCAGCTTCGTGGTCTAGGAAATCTGTCCTCTTAGGATTCTTGACATTTAACCTCATTTTGCCTTGTTCTGTGGTTACTGAAATATCTCCCTTAACTCCTTTCTTCTCCTCCCCACTCAGTAACACACACACACACACATACACACACACACACACACACGCAATCTCAAAAATCAATCAGCTTGTCGAAGGCAGGACTGAATACCTCATCTCTCAGTGTTGAGTGTCCCACCTTCCTAGCTCAGGGCATGCTCTAGAGTGGGTTCTCAAGAAACATTTGTTGAATCAAGTTAATTACTTAGGAGATAATAAGAAGCTGCATCAATCCAGCCACTGCTAATCAACTGCCTATCAAACCTCATACAGTAACAACTCCAGGCATTTCTAGAACAAAAGGCCATGTCTAGAGTGAACTGAGATTGAAAAAGCAACGGCCTATAAATGGGAAGCAAACTCCACCAGTTTTAACAATCATGTAACAAAGTCATAACAAGTCTAAACAAGTCCTGGTGGAGGTGGTGGGAGGTGGGGGGGAACCTACTCTAGCAGGGAAGGCTGGGTGGACAGTCCTCGTTCCACTTTTGCAAAAAGCAAAGGAGAGATGCAAATGATGCCTTTTTTTTTTACTTTGCTAAGAAAGGAGAGATGCAATCCATTTCCCTGCAAATGCCATGATCTTATAATTTTTTAGTGCTGAGTAATATTCCATTATGTATATATGCCACATTTTTTTTATCCATTCATCCATTGAAGGGCATCTAGGTTGGCTCCACAGTCTAGCTATTGTGAATTGTGCTGCTATAAACATTGATGTGGCTGTGTCCCTGTAGTATGCTGTTTTTAGGTCTTTGGGGTATAGTCCAAGAAGAGGAATAGCTGGGTCAAATGGTGGTTCCATTCCCAGCTTTCCAAGGAATCTGCATACTGCTTTCCAAATTGCTAAGTGAAGTTAGCCAATCCCCCCCCCCAAAAAAAAACAAATGCTGAATGTCTTCTCTGATATAAGGGGGGTGACTCAAAAAGGGGAAGAAAGAAAGAGCATGGGAAGAAGATTACTTCTACATAGGGAAGAGGGGTGGGAGGGAAAGGGAGGGAGAAAGGGAATTGCATGGATGGTGGAAGGAGACACTCATTGTTACACAAAATACACATATGAAGATGTGAGAAAAAAAAAAGAACAGTGATACCTTAGATTAGGTAGAGAGAGAAGTGATGGGAGGGCAGGGGAGGGGTTTGGGGAGATAGGAAGGATACTAGAATGAAACAGACATTATTATTACTGTGTGTATATATGTGACTGCACGACCAGTGTGATTCTGCAACCTGTATACTCAGAAAAATGAGATATTGTATCCCATGTGGTTCAAATGTATGATATGTCAAGGTCATTGTACTGTCATGTGTAACTAATTAAAACAAATTTAAAAAGAAAAAAGAAAGGAGAGATACAAATGAGGGACTTTCCAAATCCCCCAGGGTCAACCCAGAGAGGAAGCAGATGGGAAGGAGGTTTGGCAGCAGTACCAAGACCAGTTTGTTCTATAATTCAGGGTAAAACATAAGAAAAGCGAGCATGCTGAGTCTTGGTTTGGCTGGAGGCAGCTGCAGTCCAAAGCCATGCATATTTACTAAGCACCCACAATTCATGAAGTTCAGTACAGCAACGTGGGGAAATGAGGACGCAGACCTAGTCCTTGCCTAAAACAATAGTAGAATCTTTGCCAAGCCCGACTCAGAAGTGTTTCCTCCTTGGTGGTCTTACTGGACTTTACATAGTTTCTATATATTTATGTACACATGACACCTTTGATAGATCACCATTTAACGAAACTTTTTTTGAGTGCCAACTCTGTTCTCAGAACTGTTGTAGGCAGTTTAGATTCAGTAGCGGACAAAACAAAAAATCTTGCATGAAGCTTTCATCCTTCCTGTTTATTCCTGCCTCCCCATCTGACTGGCAAACTTCTTCGAAGCAGAGACCATGTGTTTTTTGATACATCTGTGTATCTCCATGCTTGGCGCAGAGTGAATACTTGGTAAGAAAGGAGAGATGCAAATGAGGAAAAGGGAAAAGCAAATACTTTTGCAAATGCTCACAAAAACGAGGCAGAAGGAGGCCTCATCTCAAATGAGAGGATGTAATACCACAGAAACAGAGTCGGTGTGGGAAAGGCTTCCGGGAGGAAGTGGCATTTGTCTTAGACTTGCAGGACACCATAAGTGTGAACAGCAGAAGTGATGGGGAAGAAGCAGATCTGGTGGCCATTGGAAGAGAGACCAACAAGTGCTCTGGAGGGGAGCAAGCAATAGGTGTGTCCTGGAGCTGGAGGCTTCTGATTTGATTGCAGTCCAGGATGTGGAATAGGGAGGGATGGAAGTCTATGTAAGAAGGACAGAGTTGAGATGACAAGGTAGCGGAGGGCTTTAGATGGTCTAGGGAGAATTTAAGAAACTGAATTTTATTCTGTTGGCAACTTTGAGCCAATGATGTTTCTTGACTGAAGGAAGAGGGTGGATGGCAAGGTCTTGGGGGTGCAATGAAAGGGCTGATCCTTTGCATCAGGTGCACCTTGACCAGGAAGCCTCTGACTGCACTTCCCCCAAACTGAAGTTGTCTTAGGTATTAAGGGGAAGAGGAGATATCATGGATCCCAAGTAGAGAGGTGCCTACAATTAAGAGTACACAGCACATCAGTAGAATCCAACAGTCCCTCAAGATTTTCCTTTTTGGGGGGGAAATGTCTGCTATCTCCTTCCAAGGACATATTCATCCGAATAAATTAGATTAGAACTGAAGGCAAGAACGCTGTGCCACTATCTTCTAAAATTAAGACAGATAAGGCCCATGAGAAACATAGTCTGCAGCTTAATTAACAAATCCACCAACTGTCACATCCAACCCTGCCATTTATAGATAATTCATGGAACTACTATAGGCTCTTGGACACAAAGAGAAAAATACATAAAATATTCCCTCCAAGAGCATACAGTCAGTCTACCTGGGAGATCAAGACAATTTTGCAAAAAGATAAAATACAGACAGTACCAAATGCTAAGTCCCAAAGTAAGGGACTTACCTTTGTAAAGTCAGGAAATGTCAGAAGCCTGTTAAGTTTTTACAAAAATGTCACTGCAAACCCCATCATACAATATGTATGGCACCTACTTTGGTGCCAGGCACACAGTAGATGTATAGTGAGTTTGTTGAAAGAACAGATGAACTTGGCGTTTCAGAGTATATTGAAAAGAACTGAATCACAATGCAGTTTAAAAATAGAACATAACATTTCAGAGTCTATCCTATGAAAATGTATCAAAAGCAACCAACAAAAGCACTTGATATACTCTTAAGGCTTTCAAAACTGTGATCAAGGGTAGCAGAAAATATCAAAGAATCAGAGCTCATAATTAAAATTATAAGCTCCTTTCTGAGACTTGGTTCTCCAATCTACAAAGCAAGAGGGTCAGCCAGCAGCTCTAAAATGCTCACTTTGTGAATTAGGGCCCAGATCTTCTAGAGACATGGGCTCTGCCAAAGGCATAAAATGAGAATTCCATCCCTTGAAGTTCTGGGCCTCTCAGACTGAAGACCCCTCAGAAGGGCATGATGTCACCCTTCTTGCTGGAACGTCGGCAGAAACTACTGTAATGCGTCTGGAAGTTTCCTCTATCAGAGGGCACAACTATCAGGGTGGTTTTCCGCCGCGCCCCCCCCCCTTCAAGTCTTATTAATTACCTAAGCTCAGTACAGCAATCCATATTCTTCTTATGGGATCACCAGATTTTTTAAACAAAGATTTCCAGAGTAAAGACTATCTTGCTTGTATTTTTAATACTTCCATTTGCCAAAACTTCACAAAACCTGTTCTATCACATGGAAATAAATGACATTGGACCACAGCTACTTTCCAAATCAGAAAGCCTCCAAATCAACATCATCACCATCCACACCCTCAATGCCTGACTTCCACTGAGAGTGCAGCCTACCTCCCTGTGGCTGTTGGATCTCCCCAGGAGTGTGTACCTCATTCTTGGAGCTGCTGCTGAAAAAAAAACAGAACAGGGCTCTATGTTTTCATTACAACTTTCTTAAAGAGGAAAAAGTTGTGGGCTTGTGATTCTCAATCTTGGATGCACACTGGAGAACTATTAGAAACTACTAGTCGCTATTCCCACTCCAAGAATCTCTGACTCAACTGGTCAGGACTATAGTCTGAGAACTGGGATTGTTTTGTTGGTGCAATATAATTATACATGATAGTGGAATGCTATATTTATATATGCACATAACATAGTTTGATTAATTTCATTACCCAATATCTTCTCTTTCCCATCCCTCCTGCCTCCCACTGATCTGCTTGCTGTTCTCTATTGATCTACCTTATATTGCTGTTATTATTATTTTAACTGGTGCATTATAGCTACATATATATATACATATACAATTGTGTATATGATCCCTTCTGGTATATTCATATTTAGACCTAGCCCTAATTTGGTATATTTCATTCCCCAATTCTTCTCCACGACTCCCTCGATTCATGTTTCCCTCCCACACGTCCCTCAGCTCCTGCATACAAAAGAAAACATGACCTTTCCTTTTCTGAGTCTGGCTTATTTCACTTAGTTTAATATTCCTCCATTCCATACATTTACCCAAGAATGATATAATTTCACTCTTCTTTATGTCTGAGTAAAACTCCATTCTGTATATATACCACCTTTTCTTTCTTTTTTTTTTAAAAAAAAAAATTATGGTAGCTTGATTTATAACTGTCCCAAACTGGAGGCAACCAAGATATCCCTCAACAGATGAATGAATAAACAAATTATGGTTACATTCATACAAAAGCATTGTATTTATTGATTATAAGAAATGAACTATTATACCACATCTTCTTTATCCATTCATCTGTTGATGGGCACCTAGACTAGTTCCATAGCTTGACCATTGTAAATTGTGCTGCTATGAACGTAGATACCCATGTTATCACTGTACCATGATATCACTGTAGTATGCTGATTTTAGATCTTTTGGCTAAATACCAAGGAGTATAATACCAAGGGTTATATGGTGGTTGCTTTTCTAGTCTTTTGAGAAATCTCCATATTGCCTTCCAAAATGTAACTGGCAATCCCACCAACAACGTATAAATGTACCTTTTCCCCAATATCCTCACCAGCAATTTTTGTTCTTTGTATTCTTGGTGACTGCCATTCTAACTGGAATGAGATGAAATCTGTATACTTTGGATTTGCATTTCCCTGATTGCTAAGGATGTTGAACAATTTATCAAACATCTGTTAGCCATTTGTATTTCTTCTTTTGAGAAATGTCCATTTAGATTTTTTTTGCCCATTCTGGAATGGGTTGTTGGGGGGAAGATGTTAATTTTTTTAGTTCCTTATATATTCTGAAAATTAACCCCCTCTCAGAAAAATAGCTGGCAAAAATTTTCTCTCATCCTATAGACTCTCTTTCTTTGTGCTCTTGTTTCCTTTGCTCTTCAGAAGCCTTTTAATTTGATGCTATCCCATTTATTGAGTCTTGATTTTATTTCTTGAGCTTTAGGAGTTTTGGTTTTTTTAAGGAAATCAGTGCCTGCGCCAATATGTTAAAGTGTTAGCCTTATGTTTTCTTCTAGCAGTTTCAGTGTTTCTGATCTAATTTCTAGGTCTTTGATCCACTTTGAGTTGATTTTTGTGCAGGGGGGAAGATAGGAGTGGGTGTATATTCATTCTTCTACAGATGAACATACAGTTTTTCCTAGCACCATTTGTTTAAAAGGCTGTCTTTTCTTCCAATGTGTGTTTTTGGCCCTTTGGTCAAGGATCAAATGATTATATGTGGATTTGTCTTCGTGTCTTCTATTCTATTCCATTGGTTTTTATGTCTGTTTTTATGCCAATATCATGCTGTTTTGTTCCGATAGCTCTGAGCATAACTTCAGATCAGGTATTGTGAAGCCTCCAGCATTGCTTTTTTGGCTTTGAATTTGCTTTGACTATTCTGGGTCTTTTATTCTTCTTGCAAATGAATATTAGGATTGTTTTTTTTTTTTTCTAGTTCTGTGAAGAATGTCACTGGTATTTTGATGGGGATCACATTGAATCTGTAGTTCACTTTTGTATATATGGCCATTTTGAAAATATTAATTCTGCCTATTCAAGAACATAAAAGGTCTTTCTACCTTCTAAGACTTCAATTTCTTTCCTTAGTGAACACTGGGGTTTTTTAAAGCAAAATAGGTAATTCTGATATACAGCCAAGATTGAGAGCTGTTGGATTAGGTCATCCTGAATGGTCTCTAGAAAAAGTGTGGCAGTACAGTCCTCAGTGAATTGAGAGAAATTCACAGTCCAGTCCTCTAGGAATTGTGGTCACGAATGACTTCAGCAATGTGTTGTTGAGAAATTTACATGAGATCACATGTAAAGTATCTTTTTTATGGGTATCGTGTGATGTATTTATATAGGTATACATCAAATTAAACATTTATTTATTTATTATGTAATTTTTTAAAGGAGAGAGAGAGAGAGAATCTCTTTTTTTTTTGTAGATGGACACAACACAATGCCTTTATTTATTTTTTTTTAATGTGGTGCTGAGAATCGAATGCGGGTCCCGCCTGAATGAGGCGAGCACTCTACCGCTGAGCCACAATCCCAGTCCAATAAATTTTTTATTAATATATGACAGAAGAATGCATTACAATTCTTATTACATATATAGAGCACATTTTTCATATCTCTGGCTGTATACATAGTATACTCACACCAATTCGTGTTTTCATACCTGTACTTTGGATAGTAATGATCATCACATTCCACCATCATTAATTACCCCATGCCCCTCCCTTCCCCTCCAACCCCTCTGCCCTATCTAGAGTTCCTCTATTCCCCCCATGCTCCCACTCCCTATCCCACTATGAATAAGCCTCCTTATATCAAAGAAAACATTCAGCATTTGATTTGGGGGGATTGGCTAACTTCACTTAGCATTATCCTCTCTAACTCCATCCATTTACCTGCAAATGCCATGATTTTATTCTTTTTTATTGCTGAGTAATATTTCGTTGTGTATATATATCACACTTTCTTTATCCATTCATCTGTTGAAGGGCACTTAGATTGGTTCCATAGCTTAGTTATTGTGATTTGAGCTGCTATGAATATTGATGTGGCTGCATCATGTAATATGATGATTTTAAGTCCTTTGGGTATAAACTGAGGAGTGGGATAACTGGGTCAAATGGTGGTTCCACTCCAAGTTTTCTGAGGAATCTCCATACTGCTTTTCAGAGTAATTGCACCAATTTTCAGTTCCCACTAGCAATGTATGAGTGTACCTTTCCCCCTACATTCTCACAAACAATAATTCTTTTTTTTTTTTTTGTATCAGGGATTGAACTCCGGGGTGCTTAACCTCTGACTCTGAGCCACATCCCCATCTCTTTTGTATTTTATTTAGAGACAGAGTCTCACTAAGTTGCTTAGGGCCTAAGTTGCTGAGGCTGGCTCTGAACTTTCAATCCTTTTGCCTCAGCCTCCTGAATCACTGGAATTACAAGCATACACCACCACACTCAGCTTGTTACTTATGTTCTTGATAATTGTCTTTATTACTGTAGTGAGATGAAATCTCAGTGTAGTTTTAATTTGCATTTCTTTAATTGCTAGAGATGTTGGACATTTTTTTCATATATTTGTTGACTGATCATATTTCAATTGAAGGTATTTTTAGTTCATTCCTTGAAAAATTATTTTGAGTAAAGCAAACATGCAACATTGAGGGGGAATGTCACAAATATAAGATGTAGTTTCTTAGAACAATACCAATCTAATGACTGTGACCCCAGTACAATGGTTAATAGCACCTTGTATCTCTCTTAAAAGTATCCTAACTTCTTGATTTCGTGAGGTGACTTGAAAGTCTGCCCTAAAAATATGTTTAAACACCAAGCAGACTAATCATAGGCAATCTGCTACCCCCCAAAATTTGAGAGTTCGGCAGGTGGATACAGAGAATCACAAATGAACAGAGAAGAAACTCAGGAGCTGAAACTTGGGTGGGAATCAGTACTGAGGTTGAAAAATCTAAATTGTATTTGACAAATTGCTAGAGGCAATTTATGTACAAGTTTGAGATTTAAAAACTCCAGGGGGACCCAGGCATAGGCAGACACCACACTAAGAAGTTCTCACAGTGAAAATCAAAGAAAAATTCCCCCCATGCATCAGCAGGGTGAAGAGGAAAAGAATCATTTTTGAAATACGCTACAGCACACACTGTTCTTCTTAACAAAGCCTGACCACAAAAGAAACTAATAACAGAGTCAAAGCTACTTGGATTTATCAGAGCCAAACTGACCTGAGGGTGGGGGGAGGAAAATACCCAACTCCAACCCCTTCTAGCCATTCTGTCCTAATAATAACAAGACCCAACCATGTTCTTCTCTATAAGAAACCCACTTGAACCATAATGACATATAGGCTAAAAGTAAATGAACAAAGAAAGACACACCATACTAATCAAAAGAAAGGGGGAGTACCAACTTTAATCTCAGACTAAGCACACGTCAAACCAAGGAGAGTTATCAGAGATGAAGAAGGGTACTATATGATGATAAAATGTCAAGTATAACAATCCTTACAAAGTAAATGCCTAACAAAAAGTACCACATGTATAAGAAAAAAAAACTGATAAAACTATAAGAAAAAATACATGCATTCACTATCATAGCTGGAATTTTAACACCCCTTTATCAGAAATGTACAAATTCAGCAGACAGAAATCAATAAGGACCTATCTGAACAAGAATGCCATCAATCACTGGACAAAATGAACATCTATAGACTACTCCATCCAGGAATAGAGGGATACACTTCTTCTCAAGATCACATGGGACATTCGCAAAGATGGGCCACATTCTGGGGCATAAAACACAACTTAACTAATACAAAAGAATAGAAAACATATGGTATCTGCTCTTAGACCACAATGAAATAAAACCGGAAATCAATCACAGAGAAGGAAAATCCCAAAATATGTGGAGATTAAACAATGTACTTTTTTTTTATTAGAGCATTGTAGTTAGACCTAGTAGTTAGGTTCATTTTGACAACATCATACATGCATGGAATTTGATTTATTTTCTTTCAGTCCCTGTTCCCCACCCTCCCTCCCACTATTCTCCTTGCTCTACTAATATTCCTTTTGCTTATCTATTCATTTTTGATTGGTGCTTTCTGCATACACGGAAAGGTAAAATTCCCTGTGGTATATTTATACAGTATGATTTTGTCAAACTCTTTCCACATTTCTTCCCCTTTCTTATCCCTCTTCCCTCCCTCTCAATCTCCTTCTTCTACTCCACCGATCCTCCCTATATCTTTATGAAAGCAAATCCTCCCCTTTTTTCCTCACTTTTCTATAGCTTCTGCATAAAAGAGAAAACATTCAACCCTTGATTTTCTGAGTTTCACTTATTTCACTTAGCGTGATGTTCTCCATTTCCATCCACTTACCAGAAAACACCATAATTTTATTCTTCTTTATGGCTGAGTAAAACTCCATTGTGTATACATACCATATTTTCATAAACCATTCATCTGTTGACAAGCATCTGGGATAGATCCATAATTTGGCTATTGTGAACTTTGCTACTAGGAACATTGAGGTGGTTGTGTCATACAGTACACTGATTTTAGTTTCTTTTGGATAAGTCCCAAAGAGTGGGATAGCTGAGCCATAGGGTGGTTCCAGTCTTAATTTTTTGAGGAATCTCTGGACTTCCTTCAGAGTGGTTATACTAATTTACAGTCCTACCAACAAATGTACTTTTTAAACCATATCCTAGCCAGCATTCATTATTAATAAATAATATTCTTCCAGAGGAAACAATCAATAACATGAAGAGAGAGACTACAGAATGGGAGAAAATCTTTACCACATGAACCTCAGATAGAACATTAATCTCCTGCATATATAAAGAACCCAAAAAAACTTAACACCGAAACACCAAATAATCCAATCAATATACGGGCTAATGAACTGAACAGACACTTCACAGAAGAAGAAATATAATCAATCAACAAATATATTTTAAAAATGTTCAACATCTCTAACAATTAGAAATACGCAAGTCAAAACTACTTTAAGATTTCATCTCACTCCAGTAAGAATGGCATATCAAGAATACAAACAAGAATAAGTACTGGTTAGGATGTGGGGGGAAAGGTACACGCATACTCTGCTGGTGGATCTGCAAATTGGTTCAACCATTATAGGAAGCAGTATGGAGATTCCTCAGAAAACTTGGATTGGAATCACCATTTGACCCAGCTATCCCACTCCTTAGTTTATACCCAAAAGACTTAAAATCAGCATACTATAGTGACACCGCCACATCAATGTTTATAGCAGCTCAACTCACAATAGCTAAACTGTGGAACCAACCTAGGTGCCCTTCCACAGATGAACAGGAAGAAAATGTGAGATACACACACACACACACAAAATGGACTATTGGCCTTAAAGAAGAATGAAATTATGGTATTTGCCAGTAAATGGATGGACCTGGAGAATATCATGTTAAACAAAATAAACCAATATCAAAGAACCAAAGGCCAAATGTTTTTTCTGATATGCAGAAGCTAATTCACAACAAAGGAAGTAGGGCTAGGGAAGAATAGACAGAGGGGAGTGAAGGGCATGAGGATAGGAAGGATAATAAATTGAATCAGACATTATAAGCCTATGTGCATATATGATTACATGACTAGTGTAATCCTACATCATGTACAACTGGAAAGATAACAAGTTATACTTCATTATGTATGATGTGTCAAAATGCATTCAACTGTCATGTACAACTAACTAGAACAAATTTCTTTAATTAAATAAAATTTTTTTATTATTAGTTGTTCAAAACATTACAAAGCTCTTGACATATCATATTTCATACATTTGATTCAAGCAGATTATGAACTCTCATTTTTACCCCGTATACATATTGCAGATTCACATCGGTTCCACATCCACTTTTTTACATATTTTAAAATACAATAATAATATGCTTCCAAATTCTTCATAGATCAAGGAAGAAATCTAAAGAGAATCTTTAAAATATATCCAACTACCTGAAAATGTAAACACAACTTACTGCAATTTGTGAGATTCAGCAAAAGCAGTACTTTGGGGAAAATATATAGCATTAAATACCTATGTCTTTCTTAAAAGAAACAAAATCAATCATCTATACTGCCACTTTAGGAAAAAAAAGGAGAGAAAATTAAATCCAAAATAAGCAGAAGAAAAGAATAGTAAAAGAACAAAAATCAATGAAACCGAAAACAAAACAAAAAAAATCAATACTTAAAATCAATGAACCCAAAGCTAGTCTTTTGAAAAGATCAATAACATTGATTAGCTTGTAGCCAGACTAAGAAAAAAAGAGAGGGCAAGAGCATAAATTACTAATGTAAGAAATGAAAGAGAGGACATTCTTACAGATCCAGTGAAAAATAATAATAACAATAAAGGAATACTATGAAAAATTCTGTGCCCACAAATTTGGAAAACTAGAGAAAATAGACCAATTCCTTGAAATACAGTCTGCAAAAACTCAAAAAAAAAAAAAAAAGAAGAAGAAGAAATTGAGTCAGTTTATAACTTGCAAAACAGAAAACACCATGCTCACATAGGTTCACTGGGGGTGGGGGTTTCTACCAAACACAAATGGAGGAAGTTATATGAATTCCCTCTTCTCTCCTTCAGAAGATAGCCTCAGAGAGATTACTTCCTAACTCATTTTATGAGGCTGTCATTACCCTATTGCCAAAAACATACAAAGACGTTATAAGAAATGAAAATTAAAGGCTCATATATTTCATGCACATGGATACAAAAATCTTCAAAATAAATTAGCAGGATGTTAGGGGAGGCTATAGGAACCATAATCTACATGAATTAAATGCCAACTGTCTGGATCTTAAGATAAATATATGGTCAAAATGAAGGTCTAAGCTAAATATTCCCATCCCGCTATAGTATGAATTTAAGAGCTTCAAGAATAAATCAGAAATTTTATCCAAACTTGTCAACTATTATCATCTCATTAAAACTTCAGTAAGGAAATTATTCAAAATTGGCATTAGAGAAGAGGAACCATATTCTCATCATTGTCACCTGCCACATTGTTCCTGAGGTCACTGTATGACATTCATGCCACCCCAGGCAGACACTCATTTGAAGCTGGTATCAAGGAAAGGCAAGTATGTCATTTGGAGATAGATTTTTTTAAAAAACTTCATCTTTTTTTTCTTAATTCTCTTTATATTCTTTGTGATGTCTGATATGAAGATAATCTAACATAAACATTGGTTATTAAGTGATTCTCCTTCTCTTAAAATTTTACAGATGGTCATGAAATATGAAGAATTCAAAATAAAAAAAAATTATTTTTATGGTCTAAGTGGAAGTAAATAACTGAAAATAAAATCCAACTGATAGAGAAAATTTTGTTTAATGTCATGGGTGCTAAAACACTAAGTCAGAGCTGGCAAGATTTTCCACAGAGAGCCAGCTAGGATCTTAGGTTTTGTGAGCCACATGATCTCTAGTATAAATATACTCAGTTTTGCCCTTTTAAAAGCAGCCAAAGACAAATAGCATGTAAGCAAATAAGCTTGGCCCCAGAACCACAATGTGACTTCTGTGGTCTTATGAGCTCTGACCTTATAGGATCCTCTCACCATAATAAAACTAAAAATTATTTTCATATGAGTTAGATACTTCAAAATTTTACTTTTTTTCTGCATGGGAAAAAAATTAATAAACTTTGATAGGTTCTAAATTTTTTTTTCTGGTATGAGAAAAATTAAACATTTTTGACCCTAAAAGTTCTTCTTTTTCTTTCTTTTTTGGTTTTCAAAAAAATATTAAAACATTCCATGGGCCCCTAAATTGCTATGGGGCCCTATACTATGCTTAACGAGTCACTGTAGAGAGACTAGCTTCAGGCTCCTATGAGACATCTGTGACCACCAATAACCACCAGGCTGCGCCATAGCACACCAAGGCCAACACAATGCTGGGAAAGGATCAAGCTGTCAAGGGATGCCTATTGCTGATGTAGATGCATGGATGGGGGCCACTGGAACCAACCACAGGGAATGCTGGCTGTAATAGACGTTCAGTGGACCGGGATCCACTGGTCACATTGTCTTCCCTGGGTGCTAGAGCTATGTCCACACAGGCAGGAATAGATGGGGACTGTGGGGATCTTCCCAGCATTACACTTCACCAAATCAATGCTAAGTTCCAGGGAGAATTGTTGTGCTTATCACCCTGTCCTACCCCAGTGAATGGGAAATTGCACCACACTAGGCTGCCCAAGTTGAGGTATATTGGTGAAGTCAGTCCCTTGACCACCTAGGCTGACACTAAGCTGGGCCACACCTGAATCTCACAGCCACAGGACCTGCACAGTCTTGGGGTGCACTGAGGCCCAGGCCACATCTGGCAGTGATACAGGATGAAACACAAGTCCCTCCCACTGCAGCTCAGGTCTCTGAGGCCTGATACCAAGGCAGACCTAGAGCCCCATCTCTGAGCACTGGCCTATTGATAGATATGCAGCCTATGATTGAGAAATGAGTGGTAGAGATAGTCTCTAGGCTGCCAAGGCTGACACTAATCTGGGCTGCACCTGTGTCTCACAGATGCACAGACCTACACATTCTCAGGAGGACAGCAGGTGTGCTCCAGGACCACCTCAAGACTGGAAATGATGCAGGCTGAAACTTGAGTCTGTTCTGTTACACACAGGCCTCTTACCCTAATGCTAGAGGCTCCATTTGTGAGTTCTGACCTGCAAATGGGACTTTCAGTTTCCCTTGAGTGCTGAGTCTCATCATGGCACACCTCACACTGAGCTCCATGACAAAGCCCTGTGTTTGCTCTTGTGCCCTGCTGTCCATGAGATGAGTGGAGATCTTGCTCCCCACTCTGTCACCTGAGGCTGGAGGAGGAGTGGTGAAGGAGTCAGCACCTGGCCTATTGCAGTCCCAACAGCTCTTCCCATGGGTACTGGCCCAGTGGTGGGTGTTCTGGGGCTTTGCCCATTACTAGGTTTCACCATGGGAACCCTGGACAGACCTAGAACTGGGCTTCAAGAATAAGGCCAGGACTTTATTCCTACTCTCTCCCCCATGGGAGAGGCATCTCTCTCCACCCTGGGCTGCTTGGGTTGGGGAAGGGGTGATGCTGACAGCTCATTCCTTCCTGCCTTCTTCTATACCTCTTTTCTTTTTGTTACACTAAAAGCAGGCACTGTGGTCTCTCACCAGATTCCTTTAGCCTGTGTAAGGCAGTTCGGTGCATGAATAGTCGTACAACTCCATGTGTCTCTGGGGAGACGATCACAGGAGGAACTTCCACAGCCACCATCTTGCTCTACCTTCATCTGGGTTTTCTGTTGCTTCTTTAGTTTGATTTTAGAATTATCATTCAATCTTTTTACCATTTCCATTTCATCCTGGATTCAAATTGTTTTTGATAAAGACAGATAATTTTTTTTTCATTTTTCTCTGCTCTGTAGGGTGATCTCTAATTTCTGATGCCTAATAATATGCATTTTTTTCTCCTTTCCCAAATTACATGAGACTATCCTCTTCACTGTGGGTTTTCTCTAAAGATGTTTTCATTTATTAATCAATTTCACTGTTTCTGGGTCTCTTAATTCTCAATTTTGTGCTTACTTCATTCTATTTTAGGTTTATTTTGTGTTTTTTTTCCCCTAACTCCTTTTTTTTTAATTGGTGAATTATAATTCTACATAATAGTAGGATTCATTATGCCATATTTATACATGCACATAATTTGAACAATCTCATTACCCAGAACCTTTGGTTTCCCTCCCCTCTTCCCTCTGCCTTGCTCCACTCTATCTTCCTTTCATTATTAAAATTGTTATTTTAATTAGTAAATTATAATTATACACACGTATGTGGTAAATCATACAGAGACATAGCATAATTTGATAGATTTTATTTACAGTACTTCCCCATACTTTTTCCCCTGACTTCTTGAATTGAATGACTGATTGAGCCACTCATTTCTACATTTTATTATTTAGTAATGAAGGCTTTTTGAGGCAATGCTTTTCCTAAGTACAGCATTGGCTTTAATACACTAGCATTTTCATAATTACTATAGGTCAGATATTCTTCAGTTATGGCTTTAAATTTTTCAAGTGGCTAGAGATTTTCAGTTTTGGTTTGCTTGTTTTATTGAGGTTGTTTTATTTTTCCATGAGTATAGCTCTAGTTTTTAATTATTATCATAATAAAACTTTTGATTTTAATGCACTGTGGTTAGAGAAAATGGTCTGTAATATTTCTCTTTATTGGAATATATTGAGGTTTCCCTTATGACACAGAATTCTTAGTTTGGGAAAAGTTTAGTGGATGCTTGAAAAGAAAATAAATTTTCTTATGATGACATAGAGTTCACTATTAACCTATTTATTTTTGCTGTTTCTTGAGGACTAATGTGAGTGGATTAATATTTTCTCTACTACAATATTTTCATCAATCCCCCTTTATTTCCTGGAGTTTTTCTTTATTTCTACACCACGCTAATCACTTCATAAGGTTTACGACAGTTATATCTTCATTGTGGGACATGTTCATCCATTGTTCACTATTATTATGTGACCTTTGATTATAGTTTGCTCAGCCATTAGATTGAAATTTCCTCAGAGAAGGACATCTATTTTTGGCTCATTGTTGTATCCTCAGTCTCTACTGGTACCTGGTCAATAGTTAGCACTCACTGGGCATGGTGGCACATACCTGAACCCCAGTAGCTTGAGAGACTGAGGCAGGAGGATCACAAGTTCAAGGTCAACCTCAGCAATTTATGAGAGCCTAAGCAACTTAGACTGTGTTTCAAAATAAAAATATTAAAAGGGCTGTGGATGTAGCTCAGTGGTAAAGTGCCCCGGGTTCAATCCCTAGTAGCAAAAAAATAACACCCATTTAATATTGGTTGAAAAAAAAAGATGCAAAAAAAAAAAAAAGAAGGGAGGGTTTTAAAAAATAAAAAGCATGTACTATGCCTCATTTAACATATTTCTTTATTGACCTTAACATTCTCTGATAAAACTTCATAATCCCTCCTTTCTCTTAGATGGAGTATCACTGACAAATATTTTAATTGTTTCAGTTATCAAATCTCTTGTTTTAGATGTATGCCTTATAGATAGCATGCAGCTAAATGCATCTTCTTTTATTCAATCTGTTATTTTTCTTTTAAGAAAGGAATTTAAATTTTTTTATTTTATGCTATAAAATATATGTTTGGGCTTACTTCTATAATTTCTATTTTATGTATTATGCTTTAATTTTCCTTACTATTGGTCATAATATTTTCACCTTATCATTTGTTTCTTCTTTTTTATTTTTTCTGATTAGTGATTTAGAAGATTATACACACACATGAGGGCATATCAAATTTTTTATTGGTGCAAACTAAGTAAAATTATTTATAAGTAAAATGTGTTAACTTATATTTCCAAATTTATCAATTTCAAGATGAAATAACATTTATAACTCCCACCTATGAAAGAGGAGAAAATTAGTCTAGGAGAGAAGATGGCGGATTAGAGGAAGGGCGCACTTACCCACAGTTCCTTAGCTCCAGACTTAAAAAGTGGGAAGACAGCTCTCCAACAAGGTGGGTATCTAAGGGAACTCACTGAAATTCAATACTGGACAGTAAAAGAAACTATAGAGACACAAAAAGTCTTTAAACTTTTGGGGTTTTGTTTGAAAAAAATACTTCAAACATAATATAAGAAATAATACATTAGTGATGTGACAGCTTGGCTGATTGCGGTGGCAGCTGGGGCTGCTGAGGGCAGAGGGGACACAGGCAGAGAGAGAAAAGTGTGGTGAGAACCTGTGGAATGGAAAGGGAGGCTGATCTCAATGGACCCAGAGTCAAGTGGGGGATATGGTTGAGTGAAAACCAATCAAAATCACTCTGCCCATTGGCGGGTAGTTTGGCAGGAACTAGGGTCACCGCACAGGAACAATTTATAGGTGCTGCATGGCAGTGAGAACAGACAGGTCAGGAATGCATAAAGGACTTCTGGTGAACTCAGCAGTCACCTATTATGCTTTCCAGAGTACCTGAGCCAGAGTGAGTAAACTAGACACACACACACACACACACACACACACACACATACACACACACAAATGTGCCTAGGGCACTGTGGAACCAACCTAGATGCCCCTCAATAGATGAATGGATTTTTAAAATGTGGCATATATACACAATGGAGTATTACTCAGCAATAAAAGAGAATAAAATCATGGCATTTTCAGGTAAATGGATGGAGTTAGAGAGGATAATGCTAAGTGAAGTTATCCAATCCCCCAAAACCAAATGCCCAATGTTTTCTTGGATATAAGGAGGCTGGTTCATAGTGGGATAGGGAGTAGGAAGCATGAGAGGAATAGAGGAACTCTAGACAGGGCAGAGGGGTGGGAGGGAAAGGGAGGGGGTATGGGGTTATTAACGATGGTGGAATGTGATGATCATTACTATCCAAAGTACATGTATGAAAACACGAATTGGTGTATATATACTATGTATACAACCAGAGATACGAAAAATTGTGCTCTATATATGTAATAAGAATTGTAATGCATTCTGCTGTCATTATGTATTTAAAATTTTTACAAAAAAAATGTGCCTAGGGCATCCAAGCTCCAAATACTAGGGAGAGAGGGTTCCCTTTGTTGCTGGCACCACATAAGAGCTGTTGGGAAGACACCAATAAGCCACGCAGGGGTGTCCACACTCCAGGGCTGGTAATAGGTAACTTGCACCCATAGTGGTGAATGTGAAGCCTGTGGAAGTTCGGTCCCTACACCTTAAATGTGGATTTTATGGGAGGCCACTGAGATCCAAACATCCAGCAGAGAGAAGATCTCTCCAGCAACAGGGGGCAAGGGTCAAAACGCAAATATCCACTGGAGAGTTCCAAAGGTCAGCCAAAACTATACCCCAACTACTAGAACGTCCAGGAACTCTGCACCACCCCCGCTACAGAGTACACAATTTGTCAGCAACCCCTCTCCGCCCCGACCCCCAGCCCTGTCTATCCTGCCCTGTACTGGGGGGAAGCTCAGAGTTACTATAACCAGCTTTGGCTCCTAGCCACAAGGCCTGGCAGCTAAGTAAGAAACACAAAGACACCGAATTTAACAACCCCCAGTCCTTGACCCAAGGGTTACAGAGCCAAAAATACATACAAAGAATGAAAATTAATCCCTTCCAACAGTTTTGATGACTTCAATGGGAACAAGCCCTTTATTTCTCATTAAGAATTTTTTTCTTTTTTTCTCTCTCTTTTCTCTCTTTTTTCTCCATGTCCTCCCATTTTTTGCTCTTTTAAAAAATTTTTCAAAATTCTTTTTTTTTTAATTTTTATTGTTGGTTGCTCAAAACATTACATAGTTCTTGATATATCATATTTCACACTTTGATTCAAGTGGGTTATGAACTCCCATTTTTACCCCGTATACAGATTGCAGAATCACATCGGTTACACATCCACTGATTTACATATTGCCATACTAGTGTCTGTTGTATTCTGCTGCCTTTCCTATCCTCTACTATCCCCCCTCCCCTCAAAATTCTTTTTTTTTAACTTTTTCCATTCTGAAAGATTGTGTATGTGGATGTGTGTTCCTACTATTTAACTTTTATTTTAATTATTTCTTCTACACCTATGTATTATTTATCCTTGGTTTGACATAGATGGAGTATAATTACACATGGGTTTAAGCTGTTTTGACCTTACAGTTGTTTGTTGGTATCTTGGTTTTTGTCTCTCTTATCTCTCCATCTTTACTCTCTTTCCCTACTAATAGCCAAATTTTCCTGTTCCTTCTGCTTCTCTTTTGTTTATTATTTTTATCGAATTTTTATTCCTCCTTCTTTACAGTCAGCATCTGCTGCCTATCTCCTACCTCTTCTCTGATGACTTTTTACATTATTTCAAACTTTCTCTGGCCTTCCTACCCTATTTTCTCTGCACTTAAGAAACTGCAATCCCATTGATATAATTATATAGTTTATGTAATTCCTACCCCATTCATGTTGTGGTTATTAATACAGTGGATGAAGTAGCAGGTATCTGCTATTTAATGCCTGATCTAGTTCATTTTTATTGTTGCTGCTGATATTAAATGCTGACCCCACTATTCCTATATAGGTGACAATTAGTATTATAAATGTCAAAATAGACACTGGACATTTATCTTAAGGCTATACATCTGTTGCTAACATTAGTGTTATTCCTGGCTCCCCCTTTCTTCTATGAGGTGTTGGGACACTTCAAATTCACAGTGTAGAGATCCTCCTGCCAAAGAATATTTACAACTCAGCCAAGTAAGAGTGAATTTCACCCCACACATGATCTAGACACAACTGAGCCTCAACAATACTTCAAAACAGAACTGGGGAGGGAAAACTCCCAAACCAACAACCAGGCACTAAGGAGGAAAAATCAGAGGGGGACCTATGTCCCACTCCTGGACATCTACTCATATCAAAAACAGAAAGAAGTCCTAAAAAAATCAAAAAATATGACCACTGCAAAAGGACACATAAGAGGAAAGAGAATCCATCCCAATTGATGCACAAGTCCAAGACCTCTAAAAACATGAGAAAACAAATCTCCCTCCAAAATCCAAAATCCTCCAACAAAGGATCCCACAGATATGGAAGTGGATGAAATTCCAGAGAAAGATTTAGTTCAGTGAACTAAAAGAAGATGTAAAGAATGAATTAAAAATATAAATATAAGAGATGAAGATCATTTTAATAAAGAAATAAAGGTAATGAAAAGAAACCAATCAGAATTCCTGGAAATAAATAACAATGAATCAAATTAAAAATTCACTTGAAAACATCACCACCAGATTATATTGCATAGAAAATGGAACTTCATCCTTGAAGACAGGTTATATGAACTTGAATAATCAGTATGCAATAAAGAAAAAAAGTAAAAGATCATGATCAAGAACTCTGGGACAGCAACAAGAAAACAAACCTGAGAGTCACTGGAATAAAATAGAACACGGAAATACAGGCAAAAGACATTAAGAACACCTCCAATGAGATAGTAACAGAAGTTTTTCTCCATATTAGATAGACATCCACATACAGGAGGCATATAGACTTCCAAATAGACATGATCAGAACAGAACTTCTCCAAGACACATAATAATCAAAATGCCTAACAGAAAATAAGGAAAGAATGCCAGGCTCAGTGGCACACAACTGTAATCCCAGAGGCTTGAGAGGCTGAGGCAAGAGGATCACAAGTTCAAAGCCTGCCTCAGCAGTGGCGAGGTGCTAAGCAAGTCAGTGAGATCTTATCTCTAAATAAAATACAAAATAGGGCTGGGGATGTGCCTCAGTGGTTGAGTGCCCCTGAGTTCAATCCCTGCTACCCACCCACCCCCCCCAAAAAAGGAAATAATATTAAATGCTTGCAAAAGAAAAGTGTCAGGTCACATTTAGAAGCAAACCTATATGACTCAATTCTGAGTTCTCAACCAAGACCCTAAAATAAAGGAGGACCTGAAATGAAATATTCCAAGCTCTCTTTTGAAATCAGAGTGGAAATAAAAATTTTCCATGAAAATGAAAAAAGAAGAATTCATGACCATCAAGCCAGCACTACAAATTCTCAAAGATATACTGCACACAGAGGAACCCAAAAACAAGCCCCAAGCTCTTAAAAAGATGAAGATCACTAGAAGAGTGAACAAATAGATGAAAATCATGGCAGAATTAAATATAGCAAACAAACCAAAATGGCAGGAAACTATAAACACATATCCATAATAAAACCAAATGTAAATGGTCATAACTCCCCAGCTTAAAAATACAAGTTATCAGAATGGATCAAAAAACAAGATCCAAGTAAACTCTGTTTGCAAGAGACTCATCCTTTATTCAAGATACACATATTGAAAGTAAAAGGATGGGAAAAAAAATATTCCCATGTAAATGGAATCCAAAAACAAGCAGGAATAGCTTTTCTCATATCTGACAAAGCAGACTTCAAGCAAAAATTAATCAGAAGAGACAAAGAAGACCACTATATCCAGTAAATGGGACAATCCAACAATAAAATGTAACAATAGTAAATACATATTCCCCAAATGTCAGCACAGCAATTACATTTTTATAAAATCTCTTGACTTTAAATAACCAATAGACCCCAAAACAATAATACTAGATGATTTCAACACACACTTATCACCAATAGGTCATCCAAACATAAAATCAATAAAAAATATTTCTGACCTAAATGAAATGGGCCTAATAGATATCTACAGAATATTTTACCCCAAAACAGTTGAATATGCTTTCTTCTCAGAAGTTCACAGAACCTTTTTCAAAATAGACCATATTCTAGATCACAACATAAACCTTAGTAAATACAAAAAAATTTTAACCCTGTGCATTCTATCAGATCATAATTAATGAAACTAGAAATCAACAGCAAGAAAAATAATAGAAACAACCACATAAACACATGAATACAAACAATTGTCTTTTAAAACAAGAACAGATCATTGAAGAGATGAGAGAATACATCAAGAAATTCTTAGAAACAAATTAGAACATAAATACAACATATCAAAATTTATGGACACTAGGAAAGAAGTTCTAAGAGGAAAATTAACAGCACTGAGTGCTTACATTAAAAAAATAGTTCCTAAATAAATAAGCTTATGCTCTATCTTCAGGTTTTAGAAAAGCAAGAAGAAACTAATTCCAAAATCAGTAGAAGACAGTTAATAATTAAGATTAGAGACTAAATTAATGAAACTGAGAAGAAAAACACAATACACAGGATCAATGCAATAAAAGTCTTTATGATATAATAAACTGTAAAATCTAGAATACATTGACGAATTTCTAGACACATATGATATACCCAAATTTAACCAGGAAGATACAGAAAACAGACCAGTGCCAAGTAATGAAATTGAAACAGCAGTTAAAAGGCTTTAAATTAAAAAAATCCCAGAAGCAAATGGATCCTCGGTTGAGTTCTACCAAACATTTCAAGAAGAACTAACACCAGACTGTCTCAAATTATTTCATGAAATTGAAAGGGAGGGAACACTCCCAAATACATTCTATGAAGCAATAATAACCCTGATATCAAAATCAGACAAAGACATATCAAGAAAAGAAAACTATAGACCAATATTTCTGATGAACATAGATGCAAAAATCCTTAATAAAATATTAGCAAACCACATTCAAAAACATATCAAGAAGATAGTATACCAAGATCAAGTGGATTTAATCCCAGGGGTGCAAGGTTGATTCAATATACACAAATCAATAAATGTAGTTTCCTACATAAATAGAATTAGGACAAGAATCATATGATCATCTCAATAAATGCATAAAAGGCCTTTGATAAAATCCAACACCATTCATATTAAAAATGCTGGAGAAACTATGGATAAAAGATATTTACCTCAACATTATTAAGTTATATATGACAAACCCAAAGCCAACATCATATTGAACAGAGAAAAACTGAAAGCATTTCCTCTAAAATCAAGAATAAACCAAGAATGACTACTCTCACCATTTCTATTTAATATAGGTCTTGAAACACTATCCATAGCAATCAGGCAAGAGAAGAAAATTAAAGGGATACAAATAGGAAAAGAAGAAGTCAATCTATCTCTGTTTGCTGATAGCATGATCCTATATCTAGAGATCCAAAAACTCAATCAGCAGACTTCTAGAACTGATAAATGAATTCAGCAAAGTAACAAGATTCAAGATCAACACCCATAAATCAATAGCTTTTCTCTACTCCCAACAGTGATTCTGCTGAGAAAATAATCAGGAAAACTATTCCATTCATAATGATCTCAAGAAATAAAATACTTGGGAATTAATCTAACCAAGGAAATAAAAGATGTCTATAAATAAAATTGCAGAACACTGAAGAAAGAAACTGAAAACCCAATAAGATGGAAATGCCTCCCATGTTCTTGGATAGGTGGGATTAATATTTCCAAAATAGCCATACTATCAAAAGCAACCTACAGATTCAACACAATCCCCATCAAAATACCAATGGCATTCTTCACAGAACTAGAGAAAACAGTTCTAAAATTCATTTGGAAGAATAAAATGCCAGAACAGACAAAGCAATTCTGAGCAAGAAGAGAGATGCAAGAGTTATCTCAACACCTGATCTCAAATTATACTACAAAGCTGTACTGATAAAAGTAGCATGGCAGCTGGGGTTATGACTCAGTGGTAGAGCTCCTGCCTCACAAGTGCGAGGCCCTGGGTTCGATCCTCAGCACCACATAAAAATAAATAAATAAAGTAAAGGTATTGTGTCCAACTACAACTACAAAAAAAAGTAGCATGGTATTGGCATCAAAATAGACACTAATACCAATGGAATAGAATAGAAGACACAAAGACAAAGCCACATACTTCCAACTGATACTTGACAAAGGTGCAAAAAACATATGTTGTATAAAAGACAGCCTTTTTAGCAAATGGTACTAAGAAAACTAGATATATGAATGTAGAAGACACTAGATCCCTATCTCTCTCCCTGCACAAAAGTCACATCAAAGACTTAAGAATTATACCAGAAACTTTGCAATGGCTAGAAGAAAACATAGGATCAACACTCCAATGTATTAGTGTAGGCAACAGCTTCTTTAACAAGACCCCTAAAGCTCAAGAAACAAAACCACAAATCAATAGTGGGATGGCATCAAATTAAAAAGATTATGCACAGCAAAAGAAATGATTAAGAGAATGAGGAGGGAGCCTACTGAATGCAATAAAATCTTTGCCAGCTTCTCCTCTGACAGGGGATTAATTTCCAGAATATTAATAACTCAAAAAGCTTAACACCAGAAATAAATAAATAAACCAATTAATGAATGGGCAAGAGAACTTAAGAGACATTTCACATTTCTCAAAAGAAGAAACACAAATGGTCAACATACATAACCAAAATGTTCAGCATCTCGAGCAATCAGGGAAATGCAAATCAAAACCACACTAAGATTTCATCTAATTCCAATTATAATGATGATCATCAAGAATACAAATAATAATAAATGTTGATGAGGATGTGGGGGGAAAGATAGACTCACACATTGTTGGTTGGACTGTAAGCTAATACAATCACTGGAAATAATTTTGTCTATTGCTCTAAAAATTAAGAATGAAATCACAATATGACCCAGCTCTCCCACTCATTGATAATTAAACAAAAGGAATAAAATCAGTGTACTATACTGATATAGCCACATCAGTATTCATAATAGCCAAATAGCTTTCCAGACATAATTCACAATAGCCAAAATATGGAACCAGCCCAGATGCCCATCAGTGGATGAATAGATTAAGAAAACACACACACACACACAATGGAGTATTAGTCATAAAGTAGAATGAAATTATAGCATTTGCCAGTAAATGGATGTAAATGGAGAACATCATGCTAAGTGAAATCAGTCAGGCTCAGAAAATGATTTCTCTCATATGCAAAAGCCAGAGCAAAATAAGGGGGACAATGAGAGCAGGATCAAATGTCATAAAGATATAGGGAAGATCAGTGAAGTAGAAGAAGGAGAATGAGCAGTAAGAAGGAGGGACAGGAAAGGGGAAGAAATACAGAGTAAAGTTAACAAAATCATGTTATGTGCATATATGAATATTCCACAGGGAATTCCATGTTTACGTATATGTAGGAAGCACCAATCAAAAATAAATGAGTGATTCCAGATGCGGGTGCACACGCCTGTAACCCCAGTGGTTTGGGAGGCTGAGGCAGGAGGATCGTGAGTTCAAAGCCAATCTCAGTAAAAGCAAGGTGCTAAGCAACTCAGTGAGACCCTGTCTCTAAATAAAACACAAAATAGGGCTGGAGATGTGGCTCAGTGGTCAAGTGCCTCTGAGTACAATCCCTGGTACAAAAATAAATAAATAAATAAATGTGTGAAAGGAAGATGAGTAGAGAAAGGAGAATAGGGGGAGGGAGAAGTGAGGAAAACGGGGGAGGGGGAAAGAGGGACCAAAATGGAGTAAATAAAATTCCTTGCATGTATGATTTTTGTCAAATGAACCCAACTACTTTGTGTAACTATAATGCTCTATTAATTTTTTTTTAATTAGGGTGCTTTTACTTCCTTTCTCTAATTTTTTGTTTCCATTTTATGGGAGTAAAATGAGTTTTCCCATCTATTATCATGAAATTATCTTTTGAACTTTAGGGGTTTTTAAAAAAAAATTTAATTTTATTTATTCTAATTACTTATATATGACAGCAGAATGCATTTCAATTCATAGTACACAAATACAGCACACTTTTTCATGTCTCTGGTTGAACACAAAGTAGAGTCACATCATTCGTGTTTTCATACATGTACTTGGGGTAATGATGTCCGTCTCATTCCACCATCCTTCCTACCCCCATACCCCACCCCCAACTTTAGGGGGGTTTATGCTATACTTTTTCTTTCAATAAGTGTAATTCATGCTTAATGATCACAATATCACAGTTATTTCCATTTTTATGTTTAAATATATTTAATGTGCATTACACTCTGTATTAATTCTAAGGTTTTTTTGATTCCTATTTTCCATCTAAAGCAATGAAGAATGGCAATGTCAAGTAAAAATATAATGCACACCACATATGTAATTTTTTAAAAAAAAAATTTAGTTGTCAATGGACCTTTATTTTATTTTTATTTATTTTCATGTGGTGCTGAGAATTGAACCGAGTGCCTCACACATGCTAGGTCACTGAGCCACAACCCCAGCCCTGTAAATTAACTATTATTGGTTATATTAATGAAAGTAAAAAGAAACAAATACTATCAATTTAATAATAAATTTTACTTAACTCAAAATACATTCAAAACATAATTTCAATGTGTTATATATATATATATAGGGGGGTGGGTTTGGTTCTCTTTATGGTATTGGGGGTTGAACCTAGGTGCACTTTACCACTGAGCTACATCCCCAGCTTTTTTGTTCTTTTTATTTGTTTTTGTTTGTTTGTTTCTTAGTTATACATGACAGTAGAGTCAATTTTGACATATACAAACATGGAGTATATCTAAGTCTAATTAGGATTCCAGTCTTGTCAATATACATGATGTTGAGATTCACTGTAGTGTATTCATTTACATGCACAGGAAAGTCATGTCAGATTCATTCCACTGTCTTGTCTTTTCCTATCCCCCTTTCTTCATTCCCATTTGTCCTATCTACTGAACATCTATCCTTCCCCTTCTGCACTCCCTTGTTGTATGTTAGCATCCACATATCAAAGAGAACATTTGACCTTTGGTTTTTGGATTGGCTTCTTTTACTTAGCATAATAGTCTCCAAATCCATCCATTTACTGGCAAATGTCATAAAGTCATTCTTCTTTATGACTAATATTCCATTGTGTATGTATACCACAATTTCTTTACCCATTCATCTGTTTAAGGGCACCAAGTTGGTAACATAGTTTAGCTATTGTGAATTGAGCTGCTATAAACATTGATGTGGCTACATCATTGTAGTTTGCTGATTTTAAGCCCTTTGGGTATGGACAGAGGAATGGGATAACTGGGTCAAATGATGGTTCCATTCCTAGTTTCTTGAGGAATCTCCACACTGCTTTCCAGAGTGGTTACACCAATTTGAGTCCCACCAGCAATGTATGAATGTGCCCTTCCTCACCAACATTTATTGTTACTTGTATTCTTGATAGTTGCCGTTCTGACTGGAGTGAGGTGGAATCTCATCATAGTTTTAATTTGCATTTCTCTAATTGCTAGAGATGTTGAACATTTTTCATATATTTATTGACTGTATTTCTTCTTTTGAGAAGAGTCTGTTCAGTTTCTTTGCCCAGTTATTGATCGGGTAATTTGTTTTTGTTTTTGGTGTGTGTGTGTGTGTGTGTGTGTGTGTGTGTTAAGCTTTTTGAGTTCATTGTATATTCTGGAAATTAACACCTTATGTGAGGTGCACACAACGAAAATTTTCTCCCATTGTGTATCCTCTCCATGTTCTTGATTGTTTCCTTTTTTATCTTACTTCTTGTGCTTTATGAGCCTTCTTGAGAAAGTCAGTTCCTATGCCAACATGTTCAAGTGATGAGTCTACATTTTCTTCTAGTAGGTATAGGATTTCTGGTCTAATTTCTAGGTCTTTGATCTGCTTTGAGTTGAGTTTTCTGCAGGTTGAGAGATATGGGTTAAATTTCCTTCTGCTACATATGGATTTCCAGTTTTCCCAGAATCATTTTTTGAAGAGGCTATCTTTTCTCCAATGTATGTTTATGTCATCTTTGTCTAGTATGAGGTAACTGTATTTATGTGGGTTTGTCTCTGTGTCTTCTATTCTGTTCCATTGGTCTTCATGTCTGTTTTGGTGTCAATACCATGCTTTTTGTTACTATAGTTCTGTACTATAATTTAAGGTCTACCCCTATCTCTCACTATGCACAAAACTTAACTCAAAATGGATCAAGGACTTAGGAACTAACCAGAGACTCTGCGTCTATTTTTTTTTTAATTTTTAGAGAGAGAGAATTTCAATACTTCGGCGGACACAACATCTTTGTATGTGGTGCTGAGGATCGAACCCGGGCCGCACACATGCCAGGCAAGCACGCTACCGCTTGAGCCACATCCCCAGCCCCGTCTGCGTCTAATAGAAGAAAAAGTAGTTCCTAATCTCATCATGTGGGATTAGGCCCCAACTTCCTTAATAAGACTCCTATAGTGCAAGAATTAAAACCAAGCATCAATAAATGGGATGGAATCAAACTAAAAAGTTTCTTCTCAGCAAAAGAAACAATCTGAGGGGTGAGCAGAGAGCCTACATCCTGGGAGCAAATTTTTACCCCTCACACATCAGATAGAGCACTAATCTCAAGGGTATATAAAGAACTCAAAAAGCTAAGCACCAAAAAAACAAATAACCCAATCAACAAATGGGCCAAGGACCTGAACAGACACTTCTCAGAAGAGGATATACAATCAATCAATAAATATATGAAAACATGCTCATCATCTCTAGCAATCAGAGAAATGCAAATCAAAACTACTCTAAGATATCATCTCACTCCAGTCAGAATGGCAGTATTATGAAAACAAACAACAACAAGTATTGGAGAAGATGCGGGGGAAAAGGTACACTCATACATTGCTGGTGGGACTGCAAATTGGTGCAGCCAATATGGAAAGCAGTATGGAGATTCCTTGGGAAACTGGGAATGGAATCACACTTGACCCAGCTAGTCCTCTCCTCGGACTATACCCAAAGGACTTAAAAACAGCATACTACAGGGACACAGCCACATCAATGTTTACAGCAGCACAATTCACAATAGCTAAACTGTGGAGCCAACCTAGATGTCCTTCAGTGGATGAATGGATTAAAAATGTGACATATATACACAATGGAATTTTACTTAGCAATAAAAAAGAACAAAATCATGGCATTTGCAGGTAAATGGGATGGCGTTGGAGAAGATAATGCTAAGTGAAGTCAGCCAATACCAAAAAAAAACAAATGCTGAATGTTTTCTCTGATATAAGGAGGTTGACTCATAGTGGGGTAGAGAGGGAGAGTATGGGAGGAATAGATGAATTCTAGATAGGGAAGAGGGGTGGGAGGGAAAAGGAGTGGGTAGGGGATTAGCAAGGATGGTGGAGTGTGATGGACATCATTATACAAAGTACATGTATATAAAGAATTGTATACTTTATATACAAACAGAGATACGAAAAAATGTGGTATATATGTATATTAAGAATTGTAATGCAAAAAAACTCAACAAAGTACATGTATAAAGGCATAAATTGGCATCAACATACTTTATATACAGAGATATGAAAAATTGTACCCTATATGTGTAATAAGAATTGTAATGCCTTCCACTGCTGTCATGTATTAAAATTAAGTTCTGATATTGGGAGGTTTCCTGCTTCATATTTCTCATTAAAGATTGCTTTAGCTATTCTGGGCCTCTTATTTTTCCAAATGAATTTCATGACAGCTTTTTCTATTTTTATGAAGAACATCATTGGAACTTTGATAGGAATTGCATTGAATCTGTATGGCACTTTTGATAGTATGGTCACTTGACAATATTAATTCTGCCTATCCCAAGAACATGGGAGCTCTTTCCATCTTCTAAGATCGACTTCAATTTCCTTGTTTGTTCTGTAGTTTTCACTGTAGAGAACTTTAACCTCTTTTGTTAGATTGATTCCCAAGTAGTTTATTATTTTTAAGGCTATTGTGAATGGGATAGTTTTCCTATTTCTTTTTCAGTTGATTCATCACTGGCATAGAGGAACACAATTGATTTATGGGTGTTAATTTTATATTCTGCTACTTTGCTGAATTAGTTTATGAGTTCTGAAAGTTTTCTGGGACTTCTAAATATAGGATCATGTCATTGGCAAACAGGGATAGTTTGAGCTCTTCTTTTGTCTAATTGCTCTGGCTGAAGTTTCAAGGACTATGTTGAATAGAAGTGATGAAAGAGGGAATTTTTGTCTTGTTTCAGTTTTTAGTTGTTTTTCATTTTGTTTTGTTTGCTTTTTTGAGACTGTGTCTCACTAGATTGCTCCAGCTAGCCTCCAACTTGTGATTCTCCTGCACCAGCCTACTGAGTAGCTGAGATCACAGGTGTGTGCCACCACACCCAGCAATATAAAAATCATTAATGAGACACTTGACATTCATTTTTCATACAAAGTCTTCAAAATCTGGTGAATATTTTATTTCTATAGCACATCCCACTTCAGACTGGCCACATTTCAAATACCCAGTAACCACATAAGGCAAATGGCTCTTGGGCAGCATAACTATAGATCTGTGATGCACACAGAAGATGAAAATGTTCTTTAGGATCTCAACTCAAGGCTTTCCATCCCACAGCCCCAGGCTAAGAAGATCAAAGTCTCTGCCAATGCACCCATAGCCCTTTCAATGCAGCTGGGTTGAGAGTGTTCCTCAAGTTTTAATGAATTTCCTGGGCATGTAAAATTGCATACTGATTCCGTCGCTCTGGAGTAGGCTTTGAGAGTTTGCATTGTATAAACTCTGATTCTCAGTCACCACTTTGAGTAACAAGGGACTGTGTTATACATACTGGGGGTATGCATGACTTAGAATGTGTTTCTGATATCTTTTCAACTTGCCATCCAGAGCCATCTAAATTAGGGCTATCCAATAGAAATATAACAAAAGCCACATACAACATGTGGCTATAAAATTCTTTTTAACAGGGATTGAATTCAGGGGCACTCAACCATTGAGCCACATCCTCAGCCTTATTTTGTATTTTTAACTTAGAGACAGGGTCTCACTGAGTTGCTTAGCACCTCACTTTTGCTGAGGCTGGCTTTGAAATCATGATCCTCCTGACTCAGCCTCCCAAGCCACTGGGATTACAGGCTTGAATTCTTAATTGTCATCCCTTTCTTTTCCTAAATTCTTTTTTTTTTTAGCAGTGACAATACGCTTTATTTGTGATGGTTAAAGGTCACGGGGAGGTGCCCTTGCAGGCATTAGGCACATGTTCTGGGCAAAGCACCTTCCCAGGGATTCCCTGGGCACTCAGCCCCTGTGGAGTCACAGCTGCCTCCTGGGTGAGCAGCCGGCAGGACTGGTGGAGGGCAGGGAGGCCCATGGCAAAGGAGAGAGCGACGTCAACCCCCAAGGCCGGTGTCAGGAGGGTTGAGCTGGCCAAAAAGAGATCGATATAACTCTGTCCTGGCATCCTCATTCATTATAGTAGGGTCAATAGGTGCCATGAAGCTCAGGGGCTTGCTAAGGACATGAAACCCAAGTTTCCTTCCTTTGCTGGCTTTCCTGACTACTTTCTTGTGGATTTTGCTTTGTAGCTTCTGGATTGCAAGCCACTGCCTTCCCATGGCCACCTGATCATTGGGATCCAAGGAGCTGGTCTTTTGTTCTGTGAGTTCTCGAAGGAGCTGGTGGTAAAAATCATCATCATCAAAGATTTCTTCATCCATGTCCTTCAGGTGAGCATTGGCAGGGACTTGAAGAAGGATCTCGGTTCTCCTGGCAAACTCTCTGGATCAGGTTGAGCTACTGGTTCAGGCTTGCCAAGAACCCAGTGGGTAGACCGCTTGGTCTGTGTTTTTCGAAGTAATCTTTCTTTGTCCATCAGAATATGATCAATCTGAGTCAAGACTGAGCATTCAAAGGCACCAAAACCCTTCCCCAATTTTCTGGAAGCCAGCTTTATTTTATCATGCCACTTCTGCAGTGTCCGGTAGACTGTGAAGTCAGCAAAACACTTTGCCATGAAGCTGGGATAGTTATCCATCTCTGCTTCTTCTCTTCCACTAGCTCATCATCTTCACTAGAAATCTCCTCACTTTCCTCTTTGGGTTTCATCCCATCTATTCGATGTCTACTGTCTGGATACTGGAAAAGTAACTCTTCCTGAAGATCTACCAATAACCACAACAATGCTTTAAGGGCTTTGTGACTATTTTTTAAGGCGCTGGCAAATTCTGGGCCACCTTTGTCCTTGAAAACAGGAAAAACATCCGGTTGAGGCAGCTGATTGTCAACAGAGCTTTTTGTAGTTTGATCCTTCCTTCCAAGATCTGGTCCCACAGTGCTATCTGATTTTTGACCGCTCTTCCTTTCTCCACTTCCTCAGAAGTCTTGACGCTGGAGAAGGTCATCAGGACACCATCATCTTCACTGCTCTTGTCTCCAGCCCTGTCTTCCTCACTCTCACCCTCCCCCATCTTCCTCACTATAGCCTTCTTCCATGCCACTCTCTTCCTCTTCCTCCTCCTCCCAAGGTCATCCATTCCCTTGGCAAATTTCTCAAAGTTACTAATGCTCTGGAAACTGAAGCCTGGTGTTTCTGCAGAGAGGCTTCTACTCTTCTTCCTCCCTGCCTGGATGCTCTCCCCATCCTCCTCAGCATCCTGTTCCTCAGCAGCAATCCCATCCTCCTCATCAGATTCCCCAAGACCCAGTCCCTCTGAATCTCCATCTCCAGACCCTTCCTTAAGTATTTCGTCATCACATGAACCTGGCAAAGTCGGCTCCCAATGGTCTTCCTTCCAAGCTTTTCTAGAGAATATCTTTTGTATGTGTCCAATAGGGAGGTTGATGCCAGTTTTCTAATGCTACCCACCGCCAGGAAATCACCGTCTCCATCTTCCCCTTCATCAAACCTGTCAATCACTCTGGCAGCAGTGGCCTCCTCCTCTGGGTCGGCCTCAGGATCCGCCTCTCGCGGTTGCAGATTCAACAACTGTTCCAGCTGCAGGGCCAGGGGCTGCTTTCCCGCCATATTCACCAGGTCTGGGTTCCCGCTGTGCAAGTGATGCACGTGAATGTACGTGGCCAAGCCCCTGCTCCGCTCGGTGAGAATTTTTTTTTAAATATATTTATTTTTTAGTTGTAGTTGGACACAATACTTTTATTTGTTTCTATGTGGTGCTGAGGATCGAACCCAGGGCCTCACGCTTGCTAGGTGAGCGTGCTACCACTGAGCCACAATGCCAGCCCCTCGGTGAGAATTTTCATCTGCCAATTCAGATGTTTGTTTGCTTTGGGCAAGTTTTCATCTAATTCTACATTTCTTTAATTAGAAGATGCATCTTTTTCACATTTGACTCTTTCTCAAATTGAAAAATTATGACACATTCATTTAATACATTCCGGTTTCCTTCAACTTCCCCCAAAAGCTATTTTAAATCCATAACATCTTGAAATGACAGTTTGAAATTTTAAAATACAATTTTTTATACTTATGTTTGGTTCCCTTTGTTCTCCCCACCCCCAGAATGTCTATTTAGTCCTATGCTGTTTTTTGATCTGTTTTCCATTATTATTACACTCTTTAACTTTATCTATCTTTGTACTCTGTAACCAAGGTGATTTTTTCCAAAGCCTCTAAATCAAAACTCTGTTTTCCAGAAGGCTGAATTACATAGTACTGCTTCTAAGTTAGGTGTTGGTTTTTAAATAGTTTTATTTTCTTTCTGTAGTCTCTGGATTTGCCTCCGGTTATCTCTTGCTTTTCTTGGGGCCCTTGATTAATACTGCCTGAGTTCTCTGATGTTGAGTTTAGAGTAATTCTCTTCTGTTGACTAGAACAATGCTTCATCTTTGTTTTAAGTGTAACAAATGTTTCCTTTTTATTGGGAATATTTCTGGATAAGGTTCATTCTGGTGTGTTGTGTTTTCTGTGAAGCCTTTGGATGTGTGTTTGCAGGAGGAGTAAGCTGAGGAGTTCAGGGTCCAACAGGAGTTGGTCCTACACATTTCACAATCACAGTTCTCAGCTATGTTCTAGTTTATTACTATTGAGAATAGAAATTTTCATCTCTTTCTACTTTAATTGCTTGTTGCCATTTTATTAAATGGTTACCATGTTTTTTAAAAATTATTTTGCTGTCAGCTCTCTTAACTAATATATAGTCCTTAGGTTTAATAATTTTTAATCGATTCTCTTAATTATGATCAATGTAGAACATTAAGCACATACATGATTCTTATTACGAACCAGTCACTCCTCTTTGCTCTTTAACTTTACAACTTCCCTATGAGGCAAGAACTACGATATTTCCACATGACAAAAAAAAATGATGTTTAAGTATTTTGTTCAAGTGACTCTCCGCTAATTAATTTGAGCCCAAATAGATGGGCTCTTAAATCGTTATACTACTGTAAAATAGTAAAAATTTTTGTAAAATCTGATTATGTCTCCCTCTTTCCAAATATTTTTTTCTTATCACATGGTTAAAAGGAAATATGTAAATTTCATTGTCTCATTTCTTCTATCTCCTTCCTCCCCTCTATTAAGGATAAGGACTGAAGCATCAGAAGAGCTAAGGTCTAGAACAGCTCTGAACCAAGTGGGCCCATGGTCCTCAGCAAGGGTTTATCAATCTGATCCTCAACTTTCTCCTCAATGAAATGATAATTTAAAAATCTGTTCTTTTTACCTCTCAAGATTACAATGGAATTTAAATACAGCCACTTACATAAACTGCTTCAAGAACTAGATTAATTCATCGCTATTCCTGTAATTTCCCACCTGCAGTATTTCTATTTGGGGGAAACTCTTTTTTTCCTAATACCTTCAAGCCATCCAGTTGCCCTGCAGCTTTAGCACACCCTTGCTTATCATTCCCTCTTCTCCAACACACACACATGCATGCACATGCATACACACACATACACACACTACCCACTACAACCAACACCATTTGCCATTCTCTAAAGAACTATTCTTTCCTTGTTCCACTATTGCAAATGTCTGGTTGCCTACCCAATATTCCAATATTCCCTATTCCTTCCTTTTTTATTCAGAGAATGGTGGATAGGGCAATGTGCTCAGCTATAAAAACCCATTTCTGAATTTCCTTCATAGGTAAGGTTAGCCAATGAAATATATGCAGAAGGTGGATGACCCAGCAATAAAATAGATCTAGCTGCAGCATCTTCCTTCTTGCTGCATGGAATGCAGACAAAATGTCTGGAGCTCCAACAGCCAGCTTGTAAACATAGAGCAATGTTATAGATGGAAGCTCCATGCCAAAAAAGGTAGAAACAAAGGCAAAAAGAATCCTGGCCGCTGATAATCATGGTTCCCCTTTATTAATCTACACTGCCTATTTGTGGACTTATTTTACACAATGAAAATATATGACTTGTCTAAACTGCTATTTTGATTTGCCACTTTTGTAGCTCAACCTATTGACAGTTTATGTAATCTAAGTCCAGACAATGGTATTTAGTATGCATAAGAATACTTAAATAAACTTTTATTTAATTATTTTTTAGTTGTAGTTGGACACAACACCTTTATTTATTTATTTATTTATATGTGGTGCTGAGGATGGAACCCAGGGCCTCACAGGTGCTAGGTGAGCACTTTACCGCTGAGCCACAACCCCAGCCCCATAAATAAACTCTTTAACAATCATCCTATATCAATAATTAGTGAATAGGGGCTGGGGATGTGGCTCAAGCGGTAGCGCGCTCGCCTGGCATGCGTGCAGCCCGGGTTCGATCCTCAGCACCACATACAAACCAAGATGTTGTGTCCGACGAGAACTAAAATAAATAAATATTAAAAAAATAATAATAATAATTAGTGAATAAAATATGAGAAAATTATAAATTATATTTACCTATTAACTAAAAAGATCTGGCAATACCCTTCTTTGGCAGTGTTTTTGTATTGTTAGATTATTACACTACGATTTTCTTATTTTTCTGTTTTGGTTTCCCTATTGTTAAACAAAAGATTAGCCTAGGTAATTAGCTGTAAAATTTCAATATTAACAACTGCTGGTATGTATTCAATATATAATCAATGTTTCACACAATTGTTAGGTAGAAGTTCAGGGACACCAAGATGGTGGAGGCAAGGTATGAGAAACATGCCAGCAGGAGTACAAGACAGGAGATGAGTCTTCAAGTCCCTGTTTACAATAAGTTATTACCATGATGACTTCCACCACAGGGTCAGTATTCTAAAGCAACCAATGGGGGTAAAATGGACCGTTTTCAAATTAAATCATAACATAATCAATGGGGGTAATGTGGTAGTATTCTAATGAGGTATCATAAGGTAACCAATGGGAGCATATGGTGTATGGCCCTCAATCGGCCCATGCAGGGAGGAGAACAGCTCACAGCTTAATACATATAACAAGAATTTCCTAACATTTGGGCTCGAGCCTCTATCTCCTACTTGGCCCACTCTGCTCTATCTTACGGTGTTGCTTTCACCTTCACCTTCAATAAATCTGTGCTTAGCCTGTTATTTCTGCATGTCTTCCTCCGTTCTTTGTTGCTGATGCAAGAACTTGGACCCCAACACCAGTAACCCAATAATCTCAATGCTTACTTCAACTTTATAAGGTACATACAATTATGTCCACCCTATAAAGAAAGGAACCAAGGCTCAAAGAGGTAGCATAGCTTGCCCAAAAGCTTGCAGGCCCTGACTACAAAGATGATGCTTTTTCACTGCACTACACTATCTTTCTAAAGCTCTAATTCCATTATTCTGGTCCTTTAATGTTCCTGTTATCTTCCAAGATAACAACTAGCTAACCAAGTAAATTATTCCATTCTAAGGGAGAAGACTTGAGATATCACTTGGGACCATCAAATAATGCGGAACTGCATAGTGACCTTTCAGAGACTAAGTCTGGAATGGCAGAATGGGCCCAATGGTGGCTTGAAGAATGAGAATTCATACAGGTCAGAGGAATCTAGGTCAGTATCATACAGTACCAGGGATTTATGGGAGTGTCAAAAAAGCTAGCAACAGCCACACACACACACCACCAGCCAGAACTTCCTCAAAGGACACATGTATATTTCATTCATATCTCAGGTTCCCACTCTGCCCAGTGCCATTTCCAATCCTTTTGCACCTGACCAGGATAGATTTAAATCTGAGATCCTACAAGATTGACAGGGGCATCTTCAAAGCAAACTACAATACCAAGAAAAGTACACATCTTTTGTTAGTATGTGAAATTATCAGAAATAGAGGGTTTAGGCAAATGTTTCAGGGTCGGAAATTCTTCCCTTTTGGAAGGTGATTTGAACTTGGAGGAAAAAAATCACAGTATGAGATACCATGAAAACAAGACATATGTTGTAAACCTTATACTTCATTATAGAATGATGCTGAGCATATGCTCATTGACTGCTTATGAACCAGCTCTATGTGCAGCTCTGATTCAGAATATTTATAGTGGCAAACTATTTTTGCAGTCTTATAATATTCTAAGCGACAGCTCCCAATTTTACTGACATTACCAACTATGTTTTCAAACAAAGCAGTGATTAGCTTTTGAAATCTATGAACAAGACTTTTAGACGTTTTAATGTAAAACACATACATAATTAACCATATGATCATCATCTTAAATATTTTCTCGACTTTAGTATATTGATAATGATTCAGTGTCATAACCATGTGACAGATAGGAAACTCTGGGGAAATAATTTAGAATGATAATGGCCAGTCCCATATCAAAACTCTACATTCTTCATCCACCCAGTGAAGAGAGAGGAAAACCAAAAAACATCTGCAAAGACATTTGAACCAGAGTTTCAGAATAAGTCAGTAATGAATTTAAATTTAATGTTTAAGTTACCAAAGAAGAAAAAGAAACAAAACCCACAACAAACTGTAATTGTGCCTTCATCATCAAATATCCGATGAGTCAGCTCCTCAGCAATGATGATGATCCTGCTTCACCTGAAGGAATGATTCAGAACCACCGGGAATTGCCTTTTTTACTCCAATTCATAAGAAATCTCAGGATCCCTATTGATTCTACTTAGAGGTTGTAACACCATAAACTTAAATATTGAAAATATGTCTTTCTGGAGCAAATTCTTCCAAAGGATTTTTGTTCAGAATTCATGAAGTAAATATACCTCTTTCAAAATATCTAACCTGGCACTCTGAGATAACAAAAAAAAAAAACAAAAAAAACTTTTTTTTTTCTTTTTCAAAAGGAGCAGCTAAATAAAAACCTATGTGAAGGATAGAACACTGCATCAAATTACAAGGTTCCTGGTTAAAGCAATAGCAAGCCTTAGGTTTGGAGATCCTGAGAGTAAGTAACTCCCTCAGCCCTTGGAAGAACCTTATTTGGTGTCTTGAAACAGAGTAGAAAGTCCAAAACGTTCATTGAAGCCATGACTGCTGTTTTGAGCAAATCTCATTAACAGTTTACAGTTTGAGACAGAATAACAACAAACCATGAATGTTTCCAAGTGTTTTGTTATATTGGAATACACTAATGCTTACGGCTCACGGTTTAGTCACCAATTGCTATTTATTTGGGGGTTCCTGTGTTGGGGTTAGGGGCCCAAGTATTAGACTAAATGACTTCTAGGGCAAGGTTTCTCAAACTTCAGCTGCATGAGGACCCCTTGGAGGGTTTGTTAATCTCACATTCCTAATTCCCATAACCAGAGATTCTGGTTCCGCAGGTCTGGTGCAGGGCCCATGAATTTGCATTTCTAACATGATTGCAGAGAATGAAGATGCTGGTGGTCTGAACCACAGCACCCCTAAAAGTCTAGCCTTTCAGAACTGGAGTCTCAAACATTTGCAAAGTTATTAGAACCTGGATTTTAGGGCACCAAACCGGGGCAAAATCACCGGAGCAGCTCACACCCACAAGTCTGTCCTGGGCTCCCTCGCCCACCCATCTTAGGTCCCCTGCCTTGCACCCGACACTCACCGAGATTTCCCGGGGTCTGGGGACACTTAGAACCTTGAAGTCGGCCCCAGCTCTCCGGAGGGGCTGCCCCGAGCGGCTGGGCGCTGCCACTGCACGTGCCGTGCGTCTGGGATCCAGCTGCAGGAAGCCCCAGGCGCAGCGGGCTGCGGGGCAGGTGGGTACCCCCAGCAACTGAGCATCCAGCGGCGTGGGCTGAACGGCCCTTTTAAGCCCTCTCTGGCTTGTGCCCTCGGCCTAATTCTCCCCTGGGACTTTTAACTCTTTGCAGATTTTTAAATGAAGATGTCCAGAGACTTCCAGCTGTTTGTTGGCTGGGTCTACACTGTGTAAGCAAACGGTTTCAGGGAAGCCACTAGCTGCCAAAATGAACTTGAGAAGGCAGAGCTTCTCAGAAACAGAGGGCAAACTTTATCTCTGCAGAGCTGAGGTCACGGCTGCTATTTGGGCTGAGGACTCGCCATTTGGCTGCAAGATTTACAATTCCTCAGAGCCAGCCTGCAGGGAACCAGAGAAAATCCTCAGAGAGAGGCAGTGTCTGTCCTAAGGGAAACAGGAACAAGAGAGAAAGTAACTGGCACTCCCGCGCACAAGGCAGCAGTTTTATCTGGTAACTTTTGGAAGGAACGCGGGAAAATGGAGGGGACAGCAGAAATACAGATGTGATTTTTATCACACAGAACATAGCAAAGAACTGTGGAAGCACTGGCTAGCCTTACATGAATCACTTACTTTTTTATATTTGTTTTCTTGTTGTTGGTGGTGGTGGTGATTTTCTGGGACATGGACTCAGGTTGAGATTTTATATACATGAATAGATACTAACTGCATATGAAGAGACATTTGAAATTACTCAGATGAACGTTTATCAAACGACCAAGACGAAACATGAGAGATAGAGGATGACTCTAGCTCAGCAGACCTCCAGAATACTGGATCTCAGGTGTTCTGGGATTGCTTTAGGCGTTAATCAGAATGTTTCCAGGTATGTCTCAGAAAGAATGGGATCAAAAGGATGAGGAAGAAAAGTTAAGTGAGGACTGTCCAATTTTTTCTTTTTTTCTTTCTTTTTTTTTTTTTTGGTGCATTACAAGTAGACATAATAGTGGAATTCATTATATCATACGTATACATGCACATAATTTTTTTAGTGCATTATCATTATACATAAGAATGGGGTTCATTTTGAAATAATCATATATGTATGGAATATAATTTGCTCCATTTCAATCCCCAGTGCTTCCTCTTTCCCTGCTTAGGTCCCCCGGATCCTTTCCTCTTTTCTACTGGTCTTCCTTCTATTTATTTATTGCTTTTTTTAAAAATTGGTGCTTTATAGATACTCATAAAGGTGGAATTCACTGTAGTCTATTCATGTATGTACGTGGCATGATTTGGTCAATTTCATTCTACAGTTCTTCCCTTTTTCCATCCCTCCTCCTCTCCCCTCAATTCTCTTCCTCTATTCCATTGATCTCCCTTTTATTTTTCATGGAATCTCCGCCCCCCCCCTTTTTTTTTCTCTTATTTTGCTCTATCTTCCACATAGGAGAGAAAACATTTCACCCTTGACTTTCGGAGTCTCTTATTTCACTTAGGCTGCTGCGCAAAATTAAATCAGTCTCATTCCCCAGTGCCTTCCCTTTCCCTCCTCTCCTCTCTCCCCCAATCCACTTGCTCTCTACTTTACTGATCTCCCATTTAGTAGTAGTAGTGGTGTCATTTACACACACACACACACACACATACAGATTCATTGTGGTATATTCATACTTTGGTAGATTTCATTCCTGAATACTTCCCCATGGCCTCCTTCCTCTCATCCCCTCCTCTACACTATTACATTCCCTTCTATTTTCATTAGATTCCACATGCGTCTTTTTCATTTTTATCCCTTTCTGTCTATCTCTATGAGAGAAAACATTCGATCCTTGAGATTCTGAATCTGGGTTATTCCCCCCACCCCCGCTTTTTTTTTTTTTTTACAAAGAGAACACAAATTGTGTGTAAAATAATAACTTTTTCTTTTTGTCTTTCATTAATAAGGGGAAAATGTCGCAGGCAGAAAGCAATTTTTCTGAAGAGAGAGAGTACATTTCTTCCCTTTAGAATCCACTCGGTACAGTCAAGTTTATGAGCTCTATGGCACAGAACATCCTACAATCCTGGATTTGAACACTGAGATTTTTCCCTTTCTTATCAAGGAGTCCTGTTCAGGTTTTATAGAGAATGTGACATTTTGGCCATCTGGGTGAAACACAGAGGAGTAACGATGAGGCCTAGAAAATTAAGAAGTTAGAGTCTTGGTGACAAAATAGACTTCTGCTTTGCCGTCATGCCTGGCCCAGGTGGAGGCTTGACTCCCACTTCGTCCCCACACTGTCAGAGTGCAGAGATTTATTAATTGAGACGTTCTTCCCCATCAACAGTAATGTCTTTAGGGAGAAAGGAGGCCTCTTACTTCAGGAGAAGGGTGGGGTGTTTTCTTTACAATTACTGTGATATTAAAATAGCACTGGAGTCAAAAAGGAACTGGCTTTTTTCAGGAGTGTCTCTGGCAATTTTGATTTTCAATATGTTTGTGATTTTAAATTTCATAACTGCAATGCAAAATAAAGTGGCTGTGGAAATCTACAACCTTTTCTTCAGAATTCCACATTTCTTTTTCCTTTCTTCTGCTTATAAAATTGAAACAAATTTTTCCCTAAAGAAATCATAATGCAAAATCTATCCTCTGTTGAGAATTGTATTTATTCTAGTAAGGACGTATTAGCTTAAGGCAGTTAAGAAAGTAGGAATTCGGAGCCGAACACCTGACATAATTCAGGATTTCAATTTCCTAACACAGAAAAGAATCCAAATGGATTCTTATATTACTTTATCTGACTTGGGTTTCATTTAGCATTTTCTCTAGAAAAAGAAAAAGCATTGAGTAAAGATTAAAAAAAAAAAAAACAATTTCAAAACGTGAAGAGGATATTGATTGAGGTTTTCCCCAGAATTTAGCATTACTTATATTTATTTGATTCTCATAACCCAACTTTCACAATCTATATCATCTGCAATTGCTTTAAATAAGAAGCCAACATCAGAATGAGAAATATCAAACTCTGCTCTACTTTGCACTTATTAGGAAATACTGATACTTCTGAACATTTAAAAACCATACTATCAGAAATATGCAAGATGCATCAGCCTTCTTATATCAGAGAAAACATTCAGCATTTTGTGGGGGATTGGCTAACTTCTCTTAGCATTATATTCTCCATTGCCATCCATTTACCTGCAAATGCCATGATTTTATTCCCTTTTATTGCTGAGTAATATTTCATTGTGTATATATGCCACATTTTTTTATCCATTAATCTACTCAAGGGCATCTAGGTTGGTTCCACAGTTTACCTTTTGTGAATTGTGCTGCTATAAACATTTTGTGGCTGTGTCCCTGTAGTATGCTGTTTTTAAGTCCTTTGAGAATAGACCAAGGAGAAAAATAGCTGGGTCAAATGGTGGTTCCATTCCCAGTTTTCCAAGGAATCTCCATACTGCTTTCCATATTGGCTGCACCAATTTGCAGTTCCACCAGCAATATATGAGTGTACCTTTTTCCCTACATCCTCACCAATACTTATTGTTGTTTGTCTTCATAATAGCTGCCATTCTGACTGGAGTAAGATGATATCTTAGAGAAGTTTTGATTTGCATTTCTCTAATTGCTAGAGATGATGAACATTTATATATATATATATATATATATATATATATATATATATATTTGATTGATTTTTTATATTGATTTTTTTGATTCTGAGAAGTGTCTGTTCAGGTCCTTGACCCATTTATTGATTGGGTTGTTTTTTGTTTTTTGAGTTCTTAGTGCTCTATGTGTGAGGGGTAAAGATTTGCTCCCAAGATATAGGCTCTCTATTCACTTCACAGATTGTTTATTTTGCTGGGAAGAAACTTTTTAGTTTGAATCCATCCCATTTATTGATTTTGGGTTTTAATTCTTGTGCTATAGAAGTCTTATTAAGGAATTTGGGGCCTAATCCCACATGATTAAGATTAGGGCCTAGATAGGGTAGAGGGGTGGAGGGGAGGGGAAGGGAGAGGGCAGGGGAATGTGATGGACATCATTATCCAAAGTACATGTATGAAGACCTGAATTGGGTGTCAACATTTATATACAATCAGAGATATGAAAAATTGTGCTATATGTGTGTAATAAGAATTGTAGTGCATTCCGCTGTCATTTATTTTTTAAAAAATCAATTTAAAAAATTTTTTAAAAAGAAAAAAAGAAATATGCAAGATGATTTGGGATGAGAGATGATTTAAATGGAATATGACTGAATTTCTCCTAATGCAATAGAACTGTTTTTTAAAAAGAACAGGAAACATTTTTCTCAATGTCACTTGATAATGCCTGAATATCAGTAGATAAAAAATTAATAGTTAAAATGTGTTGCTGATAACTAAAACCAACATGCTTTCCTCTCTCTGTGTTAAGCAATATTGGAATCTAGTATACTTTCTTTTGTTGATGTTTGAGCTATACTGAGAACAAGCAAAAGTGACTTAGCTACCTTCGCCAGCAAATAATTGCTCCTAAAAGATAAGACTGTGACTAACAAAAATAGTTTACTTATCAATATTAACCGAGCGCTGCAGTTTCTGCCAGCCGTGCAAGCACCGTACTCAGGGCTGAATTCTGGGTTCGAGACGGGGGAAGGAAGCGGTCCATCTCGGTTCTCCACACCGGTCAGACCACAGAGGAGGCCAGCAGCCACCATGTTGGAAAGCTGACGTCACCATCCCTGTTTTCGACTGACCGCAGCTCATTCAGCCATAGAACAGGTAATTTCGGGCTGCAATTCGCCTGCGGC
>NW_026000240.1:32663188-32677778 GCF_001458135.2 Marmota marmota marmota
ATGGCAATATGTAAATCAATGGATGTGTAACTGATGTGATTCTGCAATCTGTGTATGGGGTGAAGGTGGGAGTTCATAACCCACTTGAATCAAAGTGTGGAATATGATATGTCAAGAAATTTGTAATGTTTTGAACAACCCACAATAAAAAATTTAAAAAAAAAATAAATAAAAAGGAACCAAAAATTCAAAGAAAAAAAATATTAACCAGTGGTTTAAGAAGATTGCCTCAACTCCTTCAGCCTCTGATGTCCATCAATTAAAAGATATTGTGTCATGAACTGTTGTTAACTTTTCATTGCTGTGACCAAAATACCTGACAAGAACAATTTAGAGGAAGAACAGTGTATTTTGGCTCATAGTTTCAGAAGTTCAGTCCATGGTCAGCCAATTCCATGGCTATGGGCCTAAGGTGAGTCAGAACATCATGGCAAAATGGTATGATGGAGGAGCACTGAAACCTTTCATGGTGGCCAGAAAGTAGAGAGAGAAAAAGGAAAGGGCTGCAGAGATCATCTTCCCCTTTCAGGACACACCCTCAGTGACCCACCTCCTCCAGTTATGCCCACCTGCCTACAGTTACCACCCAGTTAGTTCCTTCAAACTAGGATGGACTGATTAAGTGCAGCTTTAATTATCTAATCATTTATATTCCTGCATTTACACAGGGCTTTGGGGAGATATCTCATATACAAACCATAACATAAACTCTGCTCAAACCCAGCTACTTCTCTGGCTTGTAAACCCCATCTAGAATTCATCTGGCTCAGAACCTAGACCCTCCAGGTATCTTTCCCCACTCTCTTGTTATGTCACTAAGACTCTGCTGTGTGGTATTCACCTTTATTGCAGGAAGTCTGATCAACAGGTTGTACTGGTGCTTTTCTGGGGAATTTGTACACGGTAATCAAGTCTCATCATTTCATGCTATGACATCACAGAGGAAGGTGAAGCCAGCAGTATGTGGGTGATTAGGGGCAACAGAACCAATAAAGACTCAATGAGAGTGTAACGTGAGAGTTCCCAGTCCAACTCTGCAAGACAGGGAAATCATATCTCACTAGGAGAAACCCTCCATCTCCAATAACAATTAGAAGCAGAAAGCCAAGAGTTCCTGGTAAAATGGAACAGACCTCTCCTCCATAAGTGCTCAAGAAAATCTCAGATAGGAGAAAAAAAATGAGGAGAAACTTTAGATCTGGAGAAGAATAAATATAAATATAATAAAAGAAATATTCCTAGGGTAGGCAGGAGCTAAAACCTCAAGACACCACCCTATGACACATCCAGAAAGGGTAATATCATGTCTTTCTAAATAATCCAAAGTCAATTTCAGCTTTATTTCTCCACTTTGATTTTAAAGCTAATAAAAACACGAAAAATACCTTTTATAAACTCTTGTTAAATAATGATGATAATTCCACCATATATTTCCAAGCTATTTTAAGAAATATAGTACACTTATTAATACAACTTCATTTGAACCATAATATAAGTTTTGATAGTGAAATGACTTAAAATGATTTTCAGTTTACAAACAGCAAGATGATGATCTTGGAAAAGTCCATCTTTTTTGCTTGCAGTATCTGAAAAATGGAAATGATTATGTCTGCACCCAAAATATAATTGTGATTCACTGTAATTGTAAAATGTGTCTCTTATTGTATAAAATGTATCTTGGGGGGGGTTGTTTTATTGTTTGTTTTGGTTTGGGTTTTTTTTTGGTTTTGGGGTTTTGGCTGTGTGATTTGGGAAAAGTTACTTAATCTTTCTGTAAGTCTCAGGTTCCCTATATACTAATCATGGGTAATATTTATATGGAAGATTGTAGTGAATAATAAATATGACACCTCTGTGTAATAGCACAATGGCAGCATGTAGTAGATGCTCAATAAATATTACTTTCTTTTGCTCACCTAATATCTTGTCCTAGAAGTCATTGAGTATAGTATGTTTTCCTACTTGGTAGAATGGCACATTTCACAAGAGACCTCGAATACAATAATTATTTTCCAAACAGCAGATGAAGTTGTTGTTTTTTTTTTAAAAAAAAAAAGGAAAGCATTCTTTGTGTGGAAGAACACATGAATATTTTAGACAAAGCAAAATTATGCTTGCCTTTGCCAAGAGCATGCAGAAGAAGGAGTTTTACTTAAAAGAGAAACCCTAATAAAGATAAAGGGAATATCAGTAATGTAGAAGAAGGAGATCAAGAAGCAGAGTGGAGGGGCTGGGATTGTGGCTCAGTGGTAAAGCGGTCACCTAGCACGGGTGGGATCCAGGTTCGATCCTCGGCACCACATAAAAATACAAGGTATTGTGTTGTGTCCATCTACACCTAAAAAAATAAATATTAAAAAAAAGAAGCAGAGTGGAGATCAGAGAAGGCAATGCAGAATGGATTCTTAATAAATCATGTTACGTGCATGTATAACATGATTTATTATGTTATAATAAATAACACAACATGCATATACCACAGGGAGTTTCACCTTTATGCATACATAAAAAGAACCAATTAAATATAAATAAATAGATGATCGAAAGGAAGTCTTAGGAAGGGGGAGGAAGGATGGGAGAATCTGACTTTAAACTCACCTGGTAAAAAAAAAAAAAAAGAAGAAGATCAAGGTAGACCCCATACGATATATTTATGTAGCCACAATTTGTCTTTTATGTTTCATAATCAGTGCTTTAAATTCTTTAAGTTGTTTTCTCTTGCTTGATACCATACCCCCATTACATATCTAGTGCTGTAGAGGGTCACAGATGTTGTTCTTCAAGAAAGGGTCAAACAGAGGCATCTTCAGAAAGATAAAGGGTGCCTCTTCCATGGTACGTAGCATCCTCTTTCACAGGTGTCCCTGGAATTAGAGGTCAAGTGTAGATACAGGAGAGCAAAGAGAGTGGGAGGTTGCTGAACTGCAGTTAAACAAAGAGCAGAAAGCCAACTTCCGGTTTCCAGATTGAAATATGAACTTCAAGGCTGCTTGACAATCTTCCTGTATCAGAAATCTGACTTTAAACTCACCTGGTAAAAAAGAAACAAACAAACCTCAATGGTTCCCCAACAACCACAAAATGAAGTTAAACTTAGATTAAGTTATGAAAATTCTATAGTCACCTAGATGCAACTCTAGGTTGCTTACACCACAAGCAAAGAGGGATGTCCATTTTACAGGGTCCCACACACATCCCTAGAATAGATCTGAGGATGGCCCTTGACCAAGTGTTGGTTTGTCCATCTCAGGATCCTGGGTTCAGTGAGGCCAAGTTTTCATTTCTCAACACATGAGTCTGAACTCTAATGGAAGCCACATTTCAGTCGTTATGCAAGAATCTGCCTAAAGATTAGAGTTGACATGCAAAGAAGAGAGGGGAAAGTTTGGGTGGCATGAGAATCCCAAGTTCCAGTCATCTTTTACGACCTTGTCCTTCCCACAAAAGATACACATTGGCCAAAAAATAGCCTTTCTTGACCTAGTTGTGTCACTCTTGAAACAAGAAGCCCGGCTAATATAATGATGATTTCACTTACTTAATCTTGGTCATGTTTGACAACTGAAACCAAGTCTTACTGGTTTTGGTGTCTCAAAACTGTAACATAAAATTTAAAAGAGGACAGCTGCCAGCTGTCCTGCTCTTGAGGCCGATTGGCTGGTCGTGTGGGCGGAGCCAAAAAAAGTCCCCCAATGAGCACCTCCAGGTCTGAAAGGGCGGGGAAACAACCCAATGAGGATCACCGCAGAGGAGCCAATCAGTTGGCAGCTAGAAGTTTGCTGGGGTCGCTGTGAGCCAATCATCAGCTGGCAGCTGGAAGTTTGCTGGCAGCTGGAAGTTTGCTGGGGTCCCTTCAGCTGTGGCTCTCAACAGAGGACCACAGTAGGAAAAAATAAACAGTGATGTTCTCTGTCTGCTTTTGAAATAAAGAGCCAAACACAGGAAATTTCATATTATCTTACATTCCACTCAACGAATGGAGCCACATACTCAGGTACACACCACATCAAGGTTCAGTGTCCATAGCTAAGCAGGTGGGCAAGTTCCAGAAGGTCAAGTCACCAAGGAGTGCTATTAAGGACAGTTCAAATTTCAAAAATCATGTGCCCCCAACACCAACCTGTTAAAAGTATTAAAAATTTACATAAGAAATGGTTACGATCAGTTCAGTACAAGTCTAATCTTTGAGCAGCTGCTAGAGTCTGGTGGGTTCTGAACCTCAGTTTTCCTACTTTTGTTTTATTATGTTATTAGGGGGATCAGGCTGAAGATCATATTTTTCTAAGTTGATTGTATATCAAAGTCAATTAAGGGATTTAAATATATATAAATGTAAACTTCATCAGAAACATATTAAGAATTCCTAGGAAATGGTGCCAGGAAGTTGGATACCCTAAGACCTCAGGGTTGATTCTTTTGATCATAGTCTTGCTGGTAAAGTTGAACGCCACTAGCCTAAAGAATTGATTCATACACACCCAAAGAGACAAAACCCTGACTGACAGATCAAGATGCCCATTTATTTTGTCCTTGTAATGAGTATGCCTTTTCACTGGCCTAAATTCAAAGGACCTTCAGAATCTACCCTTCCCGACTACCAGATTTAAGAAGCCAAATTATCAAATACAGTGGTTGCAGGAATAAAGCAAGAGCAAATAAAGCTGTTCTGCAGTCTCTGCAGTAACAACAGAGCCTTATGCAACTCCCCCCAGAAGGAGGTCATAATTTAATGAGGTGAGGAACGGGGAGTAAGTTATCTAAACAAACAGTCATAATACATTGTGATGCAGACTGATAAAGTAAATACCAAAATTCTACAAGTTTACAGGGAAAGGAGCAGTTCATACCATTTCGGGCATTGGGGCAAGAAAGGCAAAGTGGGGTGAGATAATGCAAAAAATTAGGGCTTTGAAGAATGAGTAAGAATTCTTCAGGGAGAGGAAGACACAGGTCTTTTTGAAACAAATAAAGCATCCTGTTTTCAGTATAGTAAATTTGAATGAGCAAATTATTTCGCTTTTCTGAATCTCAGCATCTTCATCTAAAGGGTTAGATAATTCCAATGATAGGATTCATTTCTCTGGACTTATGAATATTCAATGTAGCATCTCTTTCTGATAAATGAAGATGGATATAAAAATGACAAAAGCCTTACAGCCTAGATCTCTTTGCTGTACACTCATCAATAATCATCTCCCTCCTGTTTTCTGTTTTCCCCTATTACTATGCTTCATTCCAGCATATGTTCAAAATAAACCAATTGTCAACAGTGAGATTTGAGGTCAACTATCTCCATTGGGAAAAGTGGCTTATCCTCATTAGCGGTGGATGCCCACACTCTGGTGGAAGGGATTACATCTGGAGGGCTGCCAACAACATTATTTCTGACCATTCTGTAAGGTTGAATAGAAGTGTCCTTCATTTTTAAGTGAATAATTACATACCCAGTATTTTGATAGAATGGAGAAATATCTCCCCCAGATTCTAGTGAAAGGACTCAGCAAAGTCATGTGGCAAAAAATACAGATGCAGAGAGAATAAAGAAATGAGAACAATAATCCAAAGCTTTCATAACCCGTATGGAAGACTAATTTGAAGGTTACCTTTTAGGTACAAGCAAGGCCTGTGTCCTGAACTACTGGCTTCATGATTTCCTCTGACCCTTCAATAAGTAGGAAACCTGTTTTTTGTACCCTTGAGTTTGATCGATACAATAAAAAGTTGTATTTGTCAGGGTTCTCCAGAGAAACAGAAGCAATCGTGTGTGTATACATGTGCGTGTGTGTGTGTGTGTGTGTGTGGTGATTTTTTTTTAAATAAGGAATTGGTTGGTGTGATTATTGAGGCTGACCAACCCCAAGATCTGCAAGGTGAGTTGGGGACCCAGGAGATTCTGTGATGTAGCTCTAGGCCAAGTCTAAAAGCCTGAGAACCTGAAGAATTGATGTTTCTGTTCTAGCCCAAAGTCCAGAAAGTTTGAGATCTAGGAAGAGTTTAAGTTTCAGTTGGAATCTAAAAGCAAGAAAAATTTCTATTTCTAGGAACATACCTTGATTGACCTAAGAAATCAGGGTAATCTCTTCCTTTTTGCTACCATCATTAGTTCCAGTTATCCAAGGTTAATTCAGTGTCTCTTTTCTTCCTCTGTACTCATGAATTGGTGCAAGAGTGCTCCTGGAAGTTTGCTTCTCAGATGTTTTCTGGACATTCTTGGATAGTTATTCTCTTTTTCTTTCTTCTTTTTTTTTTTTGTTTTATTTATTTATTTTTTATTTATATATGACAGCAGAATGCATTACAATTCTTATTACACATATAGAGCACAATTTTCATATCTCTGGTTGTACACAAAGTATATTCACACCAATTCGTGTCTTCATACATGTTCTTTGGATAATAATGATCATCACATTCCACCATCATTAATAACCCCATGCTCCCTTCCTGCCCCTCCAACCCCTCTGCCCTATCTAGAGTTTGTCTATTCCTCCCATGCTCCCTCTCCCTATCCCATTATGAATCAACCTCCTTATATCAAAGAAAACATTAGGCATTGGAGGATTGGCTAACTTCACTTAACATTATCTTCTCTAACTCCATTCATTTACCTGCAAATGCCAAGATTTTATTCTCTTTTATGTTGAGGATTATTCCATTGTGTATATATGCCACATTTTTTTTTTATCCATTCATCTATTGAAGGGTAGGCCTGAAATTCCTGCTGCCATTTTGCTTCCATGTGGGAAATCAGTTTGAGAAAGAAAAACAGACCCAAGAGAATTACACAGAATCAGAGTCTGGTCAAATCCAAATGGAGTCTTTATTTCTGTTTCCTTAGGTATAAATTATTATTTTTTTACACATGATTTCTCCTTGCATGATGTTGGGTGTGTCTGAACACTTAATGTGGTCACTTCTGTACTTGAGATATCCTGTTGTGCAGTCCACTTTGAGGGCTTAGCCCACCACTCTGCTCTCAGTAAGAGTTGGTAAGGAATGTGATTTGCCCACGTGCCAGGCTTCTAAGTGTTCTCCCAGAGTGTCACCCAGCATCAAAACCCTGTCACTGAGACAGAACTTTCACCTCAAGCAGTGGGATTCCCCCCGTGTTGCCACCAGGCCCAAGATGAGGAAGAATCACAGGCATCTTTCTCCCCAGGTTCCCCCGATAACACCTCCCAAATAACCACCCTGTCATTTTTTCCTTGAGCCTCTCACTGTTCATAACTTCTGCACTTAATCTCCTTCAGCATGGATCCCTCTCAGTCCTTCTTCCATTTTTCAGGGTAAGATTTTCTACAAATGGATTGGGCTCTGGTCTTCATCTTTAGGAAAATTTTTATAGTCTCTGATCCTTTGTTCCCATTTATATTTGCAAGAGGTATATGCGTTGATAGGTTTATTTATTTAGTTCTCTGTCTTTTCTAGGACTTTTGAGCTGCAGTATGAGTTCATTCTACTGTCTTGAAATGGCTTTTATTATATGAATCCTGTAACTGCATTTTCTGCCTTTGAAAGTATCCTGGGCTAGGGATGTAGCTCAGTGGTTAGAGTACTTACCTAGCATGGGTGAGACCCTGGATTCAATTCTCAGTACCACAAAAAGAGAGAGAGAGAGAGAGAGAGAGAGAGAGAGAGAGAGAGAGAGAATATCCTGAGCTTTTATTATTATGGCTGCTTCACAAATAAATACTAATCTGAATGTCAAGAATCTAAAGAAACCAATACAGACCCAAGGGTCTATATGTAAGCAAGCAAAAAACTTCAAAGAAATGCCAAATGCTTTGGGTCATTTTCTGCTTATTTTACTTGGTTTTCTTGGGAAACTTATTCCCCATCTGATTTATTGAGTAACTCAGATCTGTTTACATATCTGAATTCTCCATGATTAATTCCTGAATCACCAAACATCTGTCAAGCATAAGCATGATAATTGTGTAAAGAGGTCCCTAGAGGATATTAAAAATAAGAAATTTTAAATTCTCAATGTTAATTCCACTGCATATATCCAATAACCAATTCATATATTGGCAGGACGGTCCTAACTGGTGCTCAGTGTAATTTTTCCAGCTGTATACAACTGAAATTTCTATGCTGTGCTTCATCAATTCCCTAAGAGAGAAATACTTCAACCAAATGAGGCAGAAACAATTAGAAGAAATATGTATAAGTTGATGAATCTTCATGTTTTGACCGTCCTATAAGTCTACAAGATTTCTTCAGTGGATAGGAATTTTTTGTCACTGTTGTTCTTATTAAGAAAGCATCTTATAGAAAGATTCTAAATGCTTCCCAAGTCTTAGTGTCTAAAAGATGTAACACAAGTGAAATTTATGCTTATGTCATCTGAGGTTCCTGACTGTAACTCATTTACTCACCTAAAAAGAAAAAAAAAAAAAAAAAAACTTGGAAGAGAACTTTAAAAAAAAAGGACATTTTAGAAATCATGGTCAAGCTTCAGATTTCATGCCTCTAAGTCAATGAAATCCTTTTAATTTGTTTTGATTTTTCAACACTCTAAGGAGATACTTCTAAAGTGCTCTTTCACAGTGACTAAAAAACAATTCTCTGTTCATCAGGTACATCTGGACCACTACCCTCTTATCACCAAACCAAGGAGGTTTATATGAAGAAAGTGATACTCCATTATTCTTATACAGTAACCACATAGTTTAAAAAAAAAACCAAGGTTGTGCTCATAATGTCTCTTCTGAGGAAAACCTCGTATTAGGAATTACTCGTTCATCATCGTCCATGTAAGATTCAATGATAAGGTGATTTTTGCATTCTTGCCACATTGTGCTTGGGATTCTCAGGAATCATCTTGGTCCTAATCCGTGAGATAATAGAATCGATTCCTCAATCAAAGCAAATGAGTGTTTCATCTAAGCCCTCCTCTATGAAAAAACGTGATGTAATGGAAAAGGGCCATTATTCCTGGATTTCTCCCCTATCAGAAACTTCATCAAATATGAACACCTGTGAATAAGTGTCTTCAATATTATTCAATATCTCAAGACCTTGCTGATCAGGTTCTCTGAGCAATGCTATCTAATTTCAACAGGACTTTGCTGCTATTTGACAAATATTGTATTTATTCTATTTTTACTGTGTTGAATTTACCACTTCTATTTCAGACTTTTCTACATCAATCAAACTTCACATGCTCTTTGCCTGTGAATTTCCTAGTACACAGTGAACACAGACAATATTTGTTTCCTGCTCAAAATCCAATTTGCCATTCTTCATTAGCAGTGTTTGAGTTCTGCCCAGGTGTTCACTCTCTCTGTGGTATTGTACTTAGAGAATTGACCCTATTTTCAGACCAGTTTTAAAACAGTCATGATAATTCTATTATTTGGGTTTTTTAAATTTTTATTAACATAACTTAATTGTCCATATCAATGAGGTTCAATGTGATATTTCAATGCATGCATAAAGTATGCACTGATCAAATCTAACCTTCCTTAATCTCCCCTCTACCCCTTATAGTAATAATTATTCTACATTCTGGTCAATTTTTCTTTTAACTTCCACATATGAGAGAACTTGTAGTACTTAACTTTCTGTGCCTGACTTGTTTCATTTTCAATATAATGTCTTCCAATTCCATCCATCTTGCTGCAAATGATAGGATTTCATTCTTCTTTAAGTACTAAATAACATTCCATTGTATAAACATACCACATTTTCTTTATTTACCCCTTGAACAAGAGCTAATCTGATTCCATATTTTGGTGGCTATTATCAATAGTGCTAAGATAAACATGGATGTACAGGTATCACTTTAGTATGCAAATTTCATTTCCTTTAGATATTTACCCAGAAGTGAGTTAACTAGATCACATAGTACATCAATGTTCAGGGTTTTTGTTGGTTGGTTGGTTGGTTGGTTTTAAGAACCTCTATAAGCCACACAGGGTTGTATTAATTAACATTCCTAAAAACATGTATGAGAGTTTCCTTTTTCTCCACACTCTTGCCAGCATTTATAATTCTTTTTGTTTGTTTTGTTTTTTGATAATAGACATTCTAACAGGGGAGAGGTAGTATTTCATTATAGTTTTGACTAGGCTGTTTCCACATTTTGACTACTGTAAATAATACTGCAGTGAACATGGGAGTGTGTCAGATAGATAGATAGATAGATAGGTATCTTTGGGATAATAATATCAATTCCTTTGGATTTATAGACTCAGAGATGGATTCTAGATCAGATGGTATTTCTATTTTTAATTTTTTGAGGAAATGGCATACTGTTTTCCACCGTGGATGCAGTCATCTTACATTCCCACCCAGAGTATACAAGTCTTCCAGTTTTTCCACATCCTCACCAACATAATTAATCTCTTTTGTGTCCCACAAACCTACCTATAGCTGGTGGATTCTAAAACTAAAGACCTGGAGGAAAGAAGTGTCTCTATTCTAACATCAAGGAAATCTTAGCTTTGTTGTTTATTTGCGGGAGGAGGCGGGTAAGTTGTTTTAGTCTCTTTTCCATAATTTTTTTTATATTTCTATCTAGTTTTATGTTTTTTTTTCAATTAATTGAATTTTTCTCCACAATTCTTTTCTTCTTTCTTATTTATATTCCTTCCTATCCTCTTTTTTCATTCTTTCTCTCCTAATTTCTTCTTCTGTATTTTTCCCTCCCCACCCTTTTTTCTTGATATCTATATATTTCAGTATTTAATATACTCCCATTAAAGCCTAACTTTCAGCCTATTCTATATTATTACTCACCCTTTCTTCTCTTTGGTTAGTGGAGTTCCAGAGATCATACTTAATAAGTTTTTACTATATGCTAATATATGGTTTATTTTTAAATTACTACTGTAACTGTTCTCTCCTCTCATGGTGGTGCTGTTAGCTGAACCAAGCACTTAGATCACTCTGAGTGGGTGCTTTGATACTGACTTAAAATGACTCTCAATTAATAATGGAAGAAAAATTCATCCCAACACATGTGAAAACTTCAACAGAGAATCGCAGAAAACAAGCTAACAAAGCACCTCCATAGGTTCACAATTCCCCAGTAACTGAATCCATAAATATTGAAATAGCTGAAATGCCAAAGAATTTTTTAAATTGATCATTAAAATTATTAACAAATTCAAAGAAGATACAAAATAACTTAATGTATTAATGAAGACAGTACAGGATATGAGTAGAAATTTAATAAAAGGTAAGAGATTCTGAAAAAGTTCCCAAACACAACCCTTGAAAATGAAAAGCTCAATAAGTCAAATTAAAAACTCAATGAAAAATTTTATCAGTAAACTAAGTCAAGCAGAAGACAAATATTCAAGACTTAAAGACAAGTTGGATGAACTAGGACAGTAATAAGGAAAAAATAAGAAACTACAAAAAGAATATACAAGAACTCTGAAACAACATTAAGAGGCCTAATTCAAGATTCACATGTCTTGAGGAAGGAGTAGAGAAATAGGTCAATGGCATAGATAACCTAATCAGTGAAATAATAGCAGAAAATTTCTAAAACACTGGAAATCAGATGAACATTCAGATATTATAGACATTTAGAACCTCAAATAGACAAGATCAGAGAAGAAATTCCTTATAACATATTATAGTTAAAATGTCAAAAAGAACAAAGAAAGAATTTTAAAAGTTGCAATAGAGAAATTCCAAGTCACTTATATAGGTAAACTTATCAGAATAGTAGCATATTTCTCAGTGAAAACCCTAAAGGACGAAGGCATGGAACAATGTATTCCAAGCCCTGAAAGAAAGTAACTGCCAGCCTAGATAACTATATCTAGCAAAGCTATCCCAAGGAATCAACAAGGAAATAAAAATCATTCAAGATAAACATAAACAAAAAGTAATTTATGACCACTAAGCCATCATCACAGATGATTTTTAAAGAAATTCTACATATAGAAAAAGATGAAAACAAATAAGAGAATTCAGTGAATAATAAATATTACTAGGAGAATAGATAATCAAATAAAAAATGGGAATGAGTCAAACTTAGAAATAAAATAAAATTATAAGAAATAATGTATTCTGGCTGGGGATGTGGCTCAAGTGGTAGTGCGCTCGCCTGGCATGCGTGCGGCCTGGGTTCGATCCTCAACACCACATACAAACAAAGATATTGTGTCCACCGAAAAACTAAAAAATAAAAATTAAAAAATTCTCTCTCTCTCTCTCTCTCTCTCTGAAAAAAAGAAAAAAAAAGAAATAATGTATACCTGTCTACAATAACATTGAATGTAGATGGTCTTAAATTCTACAAGTAAAACACATGAACTAGCAGACTGCATTAAAAATAAGACCCTACTGTATGTTGTCATCAAGAAACACACCTTGCAATCAAAGATATTCACAAACTGAAGGTAAAATGATGGAAAATGATATTCCATGCAAATGGAATCCAAAAGCAAGCAAGAGTTGCTATTCTCATATCTGACAAGGCAGACATTAAGCCAAAATTAATCAGAAGAGACAAAGAAGGTGATTACATATTGATAAAAGAAACAATCCAAGAAGGTGCTATAACAATGGTATATTTTTATGCCCCAAACACCAGTGCACCGATTTCATAAAACAAACACTAGTTACTATGAAGGGACAGATTGACCCCTAACACAACATCCCACTCTCACTAACAGCTAGACAAAAAAAATCAACAAAAATACTCTAAAGTTAAGCTATACTTTAGATCAAATAGACTTAGTAGATGTCTACAGAATATTTCATATCATGTTGGAATTAGATTAGAAATGGACAAGAAAAACTACAGAAACTGCACAAACACATGGAAATTTTAAAAATATACTTTTTTGGTACTGGGGATTGAACCCAGGGGTGTTCAACCACTGAGCCACATCCCCAGCCTTTTTTATATTTTATTTAGAGACAAGGTCTCACTGAGATGTTTAGGATCTAAGTTCCTGAGGCTGGTTTTGAATTTGTAGTCCTCCTGCCTCAGCCTCCCAAGCCAATGGGATCACAGGTATGCATCACCATGCCCAGCCTGAACAATACACTTTTGAATGATGACTGGGATAGCAAAGAAATCAAGGAGAATTTTTTTAATTTTTTTTTTAATTCTTAGACTCAAATGAGAATAGAAACACAACATAGCAGAATCTGTGCGATATAACAAAGGCAGTTCTAAGAGAGGATTTTACAGCTATGAGTGCCTAGATTTAAAAAAAATCAAAAAGATCTCAAATAAATAACCTAATGAAGCATCACAAGGTCTTCAAAAAACAAGAACTGAGCCCAAAACCAATAGATAAAAATAGAAGTAGAGAATAAAATGATAATACAAAGGGTCAATTAAATGAAGCATTGATTCTTTGAAAAGATAAGCAAGATTGACAAACCCTTAATCATACTCACCAAAATAAAGAGAAGACCCAAATTAGAGACAAAAAAAAGGGGGGGATATGAGCAACAGGCACTGAAATCCATAGGATCATTAGGAACTATTTTGAAGACTTATATTCCAATAAACTGGAAAACTGAGATGAAGTGAATAAATTTCTAGATACATATGACCTACCAAAATTGAACAAAGAAAGTATAGAAATCCTAAACAGACCAATATTAAGCAATGAGATTAAAGAAATACTAAAAAGTCTCCCAATAAGGAAAAGCCCAAGCCCAGACAGATCCACAGCTGAATTAGACAAATCTTTAAAGAAGAGCTCCTCAAATTATCCAATGAAATGGAAATTAAATATTTCCAAATTCATGCTGTGAAGCCAGTATTACCCTGACACCAAAAGCATATAAGGACACATCAGGAAATAAAAACTATAGACCAATATCCTTAATGAACATAGATGCAAAAATCCTTAATAAAGTATTAGCCATCCTCATTCAAAAACACATTAAGAATATTGTATATCATATCTAGTTGGTTTCATTCTAGGGATGCATGGCTTATTCAATATATGTAAATCAATAATCATAATTCATCACATAAATAAAATTAAAGACAAACTCACATGATTACCTCAATAGATACAGAAAAAAAAAACCTTCAGCAAAATTCATCATCCATTAATGTTAAAAACACTGAAGATCCAATCAGGGTGGTACACACCTGTAATCCTAGAGGCTCATGAGGCTGAGGCAGGAGGATCCTGAGCTCAAAGCCAGCCTCAGCAACTTAGCAAGGCCCTGAGCAACTTAGCAAAACCTTGTCTCAAAATAAAATGCAAAAAGGGGCTGGGGATATGGCTCAGTGCATAAAACCTCCTGGGTTCAATTCTCACTACCAAAAAGAAAAAAACACTGAAGAAACAAGAGATAGAAGGAAACTACCTCAACATCATAAAGGCTATCTATGGCAAACCCAAAGCCAATATCATACTAAATGGGGAGAAAATTAGAGAATTTCCTAAAAAAATTGGAACAAGACAAATATGTCCACTCTCACCACTCCTATTCAATATAGTACTTAAAATTTTAGCCAGAACAATTAGGCAAGAGAAGGAAATAGAAGTAATAAAAACAGGAAAAGAAGACATCAAATTATCTATTTGCAGGTGATCTGATCCTATACATACATAAAAGACTCAAAAAAAAAAAAAAAAAAAAAAAAAAAAAA